>NW_027506632.1:60000-64857 GCF_021521415.1 Bidens hawaiensis
GAGAGAAAATAGAATTTCTTTCTTCGTCTTAAAAAAAAAATAGGAGGAAGCTGTGACACGTTCACTAAAAAAAAATCCTTTTGTAGCGAATAATTTATTAAAAAAAATAAATAAGCTTAACACAAAAGAAGAAAAAGAAATAATAATAACCTGGTCCCGGGCATCTACCATTATACCCATAATGGTGGGCCATACTGTTGCTATCCATAATGGAAAGGAACATTTACCTATTTATATAACAGATCGTATGGTAGGACACAAATTAGGAGAATTTGCGCCTACTTTAAATTTCCGAGGACATGCAAAAGCGATAATAGATCTCGTCGTTAAAAAACGTTTGTTTATGTATAATAATATATATAGATATCTATCATTGATTAGTAGGAGACGAACTTTATGTTAAATAAGAGAACAACAGAAGTATACGCTTTAGGTCAACATATATCTATGTCTGCTCACAAAGCGCGAAGAGTAATTGATCAAATTCGGGGGCGTTCCTACGAAGAAACACTTATCATATTAGAACTCATGCCTTATCGAGCATGTTATCCCATTTTTAAATTAGTTTATTCGGCAGCAGCAAATGCTAGTTCCAATATGGGTTCGAGTGAAGCCAATTTAGTTATTAGTAAAGCCGAAGTAAATAAAGGTACGATCATAAAGAGATTAAAACATCGAGCTCGCGGGCGTAGTTTTGCGATACAAAAACCGACCTGCCATGTAACTATTGTAATGAAAGATATATCCTTAGATGAATATATAGATACCGACTCTATTACATGGTCACAAAAAGCTAAATGGAAAAAAAAGGATACAACTATGTCGTATTATGATATGTATAGTAATGGGGGAACATGGGACAAAAAATAAATCCAATTGGTTTCAGACTTGGTACAACCCAAGGTCATCATTCCCTTTGGTTCGCACAACCAAAAAATTATTCTGAGGGTCTGCAAGAAGATCAAAAAATAAGAAATTATATCAAGAATTATGTACAAAAAAATACGAAAACATCTTCTGGCGTCGAGGGAATTGCACGTATAGAGATTCAAAAAAGAATCGACCTAATCCAAATCATAATCTATATGGGATTTCCAAAAATATTAATTGAAAGTCGACCCCGAGGAATCGAAGAATTACAGATGAATTTACAAAAAGAATTTCATTCTGTAAATCGAAAACTTAACATTGCTATCACACGAATTGAAAAGCCTTATGGAAACCCTAATATTCTTGCAGAATTTATAGCCGGACAATTAAAAAATAGAGTTTCTTTTCGCAAAGCGATGAAAAAGGCTATAGAATTAACTGAACAAGCAGATACAAAAGGAATTCAAGTGCAAATTGCAGGACGTATCGACGGAAAAGAAATTGCGCGTGTTGAATGGATCAGAGAGGGTAGGGTTCCACTACAAACCATTCGAGCTAAAATTGATTATTGTTCATATACAGTTCGAACAATCTATGGGGTATTAGGCATAAAAATTTGGATATTTATAGAAGGTGGATAATAAACCTTTATTTCCCTTTGCATTCTATCCAGCGATGGAACAAAAAATGATAAATTCGTTTATTCTTTTTTTTATGTTCAATAAAAAAAACGAACAATTATAATTCTATAGAGTTTAATAAAAATTCAATGAATCTTTTGATAAAATTGCTATGCTTAGTGTGTGACTCGTTGGTTTTTTTGAGGGTTAGTATAAAAAACCAGCCTCATAGTATAAACAAATAACTATAGAAGTAATAACCAACTCATCAGTTCGTATTATCTGGATCCAAAGAACCAGTCAAGATATGATATATTGGTCATATTGTTGTAGCAACTGAAATCTTTTTTATTAAAAAAATTTCTAAGTTGTCAATCGAAATCAAAAAGAAAGGGTATGGATAAATGGAAGGATGAGAGAAAGAAAGAAAAAGAATAAAGAATATTGATGATATAGATATAGAATTCCAATATGTAAGGTCTATGAGTCATCTCAGAAAAAATCTGCGTAATAAAGCATCAATACGGATTCATCATTAAATGGATCTTGCTCATCGAACAAAAAATAAAGAGCTTCGAGCCAATAAAGACTAAGAATATTGACTCAAAAACTAATAGCTCCGTTGTAGAATTCAGACCTAACCATTAATTAAGAAGCGATGGGAACGATGGAACCTGTGAATTCAAAAGATTTTAGTGAAAAAGAATTCGAATGATTCATTGATCGGGATGGCGGAACCGGCCAGAGACCAATTCATCTATTCGGAAAAATTATGAACTAATGAGAGAACTGAAATAGAAATTGAAAGAGTAAATATTCGCCCGCGAAAACTTTATTTTCTTGGATTGCTAAAATTGGGTCAATCCAATACGATAAAGAGTAAAACAAAAGAAAGATTTGTTTTAACATTATAAAACATTCTTTTAACATTATAAAACATTCTAAAATAGATAAATAAAAAATAGATAAATATAAGAAAAAATAGTTATTTAATATATTTATATTTAGTTATCGATAAAAACAAGATATACAAATTAATAATATATTTAATCTAGATTAAATGAAATCCATGATTCAGTATATTAATTATTAAAGTTAATTCAAATTATTTTCTATCTGAATTGAATTCAAAATCTTGAATTTGAATTGATTTATTCGCGAGGAGCTGGATGAGAAGAAACTCTCACGTCCGGTTCTGTAGTAGAGATGGAATTCAAAAAAAACCATCAACTATAACCCCAAAAGAACCAGATTCCGTAAACAACATAGAGGAAGAATGAAGGGAATGTCTTATCGAGGTAATACTATTTGTTTTGGTAAATACGCTCTTCAGGCACTTGAACCCGCTTGGATCACATCTAGACAAATAGAAGCGGGTCGACGAGCAATGACACGAAATGCACGTCGCGGTGGAAAAATATGGGTCCGTATATTTCCAGATAAACCAGTTACAGTAAGGCCCGCTGAAACACGTATGGGTTCAGGTAAAGGCTCTCCCGAATATTGGGTAGCTGTTGTTAAACCAGGTCGAATCCTTTATGAAATGGGTGGAGTAACAGAAAATATAGCCAGAAGGGCTATTTCAATAGCAGCGTCTAAAATGCCTATACGAGCTCAATTCATTATTTCGGGATAAAAAAGAAATAGGCCTTAAAAATAGCGGGTGCAGGTTTCTTTTTTTGAACAAATAATATTTCTTTTTTTCTTCGAACTTTGTATTGTAAAAAACAGATCAAAAAAAAAAATAAATAAAATAAAATGATATGATTCAACCTCAGACCCATTGAATGTAGCAGATAACAGCGGGGCTCGAGAATTGATGTGTATTCGAATCATAGGAGCTAGCAATCGTCGATATGCTCATATTGGTGACGTTATTGTTGCTGTGATCAAAGACGCAGTTCCAAACATGCCTCTAGAAAGATCAGAAGTGGTCAGAGCTGTAATTGTACGTACTTGTAAAGAACTTAAACGTGACAACGGTATGATAATACGATATGATGACAATGCTGCAGTTGTGATTGATCAAGAAGGAAATCCAAAAGGAACTCGAGTTTTTGGTGCGATTGCCCGAGAATTGAGACAGTTCAATTTTACTAAAATAGTTTCATTAGCTCCCGAGGTATTATAAAACGAGACCACGATATGGTTATAGGTTATAGTAGGGTATTTAAAATAAATAGATTAAGATTCATTTAGTAGATTTTGTCTCACGTATATACCTTTCAAAATGAATATTCATAATTTCTAAAAAAAAAATACGTAAAATAAAAAAAAAAATACGTAAAAAAGCATGTTGATTATATCCAAATTTGGAGGCACCAATCATTTTAATTAATCATGGGTAGTGATACTATTGCTGACATAATAACCTCTATACGAAATGCCGATATGTATAGAAAAAGCCTGGTTCGAGTAGCATCTACTAATATCAGCCAAAGTATTGTTAAAATACTTTTACGAGAGGGTTTTATCGAAAACGTGAGAAAACATCGAGAAAACAACAAATATTTTTTGGTTTTAACCCTACGACATAGAAGGAATAGGAAAAGTACTTATCGAAATCTTTTAAATTTAAAACGGATAAGTCGGCCGGGTCTCCGAATCTATTCTAACTATCAAAGAATTCCTAGAATTTTAGGCGGGATGGGAGTTGTAATTCTTTCTACCTCTCGGGGTATAATGACAGACCGAGAGGCTCGACTAGAAAGAATAGGCGGAGAAATTTTGTGTTATATATGGTAATCTTTCTAATATCCGAATTGAATAGGAAACTTCTTTTTTGTGAAAAAGAAAAGATAAGGGGTGGGTTGTCTAATAGGGTTCTTCCTCCACTAGTTGATACTTCAAGGAGGTTTTACCTGGAATGAAAGAACAAAAATGGATTCATGAAGGTTTAATTACTGAATCGCTTCCCAACGGCATGTTCCGGGTTCGTTTAGATAATGAAGATATGATTCTAGGTTATGTTTCAGGAAAGATCCGACGTAGTTTTATAAGAATATTGCCAGGAGATAGAGTCAAAATTGAAGTAAGTCGTTATGATTCAACCAGAGGTCGTATAATTTATCGACTCCGCAACAAAGATTCGAAAGATTAGGTGTTTTCACTATTTCTTTCGCGGAAATACGATTTGAAATCGAAAATTTCAAGAAACTTATTTTCTTCCAACGAAATGGATTCAAAATTAAAGTAAGGAGTGGCAAATATGAAAATAAGAGCTTCTGTTCGTAAAATTTGTGAAAAATGTCGACTAATCCGTCGTCGGGGACGAATTATAGTAATTTGTTCCAACCCAAGACATAAACAAAGACAAGGATAATAAGACTCGTTAAAGACCCAATATACAAATAAGAAGGGGGATCTT
>NW_027506633.1:0-42500 GCF_021521415.1 Bidens hawaiensis
GTTAAAATCTTAATGAATGATTCATTAAAATCATTCCATTCGTTAATGGTCCACGAATGTCTTCCATTCTTTATGTACAACGGAAGCGAATGTCATTATAACGAATAAGAGATCTCATTTGTTAATCTTTAAATAACGAAAGGCTTTACATTCGTAAAAAACCAATCAATGAATCACCATTTTTCCTTAGCGAATGAGACACAATCTCATTAAGGAATTAAATAATGTTAAAACCAATTAGGGTTTTAAAACAAATAATAAAATAATCAAACACATCCAATTAGGACTTGATTGAATACATTAACTATACCCGATCAACCAAGGATCGGTAAGGTTTAAATTAAACGAATTTTTTACGTTAAAACACAACTGATACCAGTTGTAAATACATTAAGCACGATTAACTTAAAATTTTGGGGATCAATGTTTTTTTTCTTTTTCTTTTGAATTATTCGCTAACTTGGTAAATCGAAACTAAAGCAGAAGTGAAAAAGAAAGAAAAATCTTTTTGGATTTTCGAAGATTTTCAATGAACAAAATAACGAAAAAAAAATAGTAAACAGCTAAACTATCAAAGCAGTACATATTTTTGTGAGTTGAGCAGGGAATCATATTGACGAAAACGTCACTAAGTAACACTTCAATTTCGATGATTATTATACAACGTAACCCAACGATGATTGCAGATATAGTTGTTCCACTTAAACTTTTCACAGACTTGTCGGAAACTTTATGATATGCTTTAATTTGGTTCTATTAGGCACGAAACCTTATGTGGACCCCATCAATCAGATATAACATTTCTATCTCTTATACAGTGAATTTCACATGTACATTTTTCTTTGATTTTTTCAAATTTTTGATTAACTGTGACTCATGCAAAAATAATAAAATGAAAATAAAGCAGAACATCAAAATTTTCCCTTAAGATCGGTATTACTACACGTAGATAAGGTTCCATTTCAACAAAATAAAAAGATAAAAATAAGTTGAAGTTGTACAGGCCATAACCCCTAGTTTGATACATGACTTTCACACATTTGTGCTTATAGTATACGCGAAGAAGGTCCAAGGCTTGTACGAAACACCAAGAAAATAAAGCAGAATACTCAAATATTAACCCTCAGGTCGGATAAACTTATCGTGTGGAGAGGATCCAATATTTAAATAAAAATAAAGAAAAAATAAAGTTGAATGTCTTTCCAAAATAAAATAAAAACAAAGCAGAATTTTCTTCAAAAATGAAAGCATGCACACATAGTAATCATTTTGACTTTTGACCTTTTTAAACAGATATAGTATCAATCTTTCAAGATGTAATTCCACTAGGTTCGGCATTCATTATCTTTATATCTTATCAGTTCCTATATAGTCTGTCAAGCCTATCTTTGAATATCATATTGCTGGCCTTATGGTAATTTTTAATCTAGTTTATTCATATACTAGATCAATCCTGTCAATGTACTATCATTTTCCCTAAACTCATTTTGAGGAGCATTTTTTTCAATCTTTTTGAAATTTTTCAATATTTGAATGTTTTTGGAGGTTTTTTTTTTTCTTGTACAAACTGAAAAACACAATATTTTTTTGAATTTTATATTTTTCTCCCCATAAAAACAACAAAAATTGAAATAAAACAAGAAATAAAATAATTTAACCAAGTTTTTTTGAATATCTTTTAAAGTTATTAAACCACTTATACCCAGCAGATATTGAAAACGTGTTTTGTCAAACACTTTGGTATAAAGGTCAGCCTTTTGAAAATCTGTGTGACTTTTATCAATTGATATTAATTTCTTTTCAAAACAATCACGTATGAAGTGAAACGGATTTCAATGTGTTTGGTTTTCGAATGGTGAACTGGATTTTTGGTGATTGAAATTGCAGCAGAATTATCAATATAAATGGGAGTAGTAAGAAACTTCAAACCATAATCCCGCAAGTGTTGCTGGATAAAGAGAACCTGTGAGCAGCAACTCGAGGCCGACCACATACTCCGCTTCGGCTATTGAAGTTGAGACAGTTGTCTGCTTCTTACACTGCCAGGAAACAAGCAGGTTTCCTAAGAATTGACATCCCGCTGTTGTAGACTTGAAGTTGATTTTGCATCCTCCGTAGTCCGAATCAGTAAAAGCGGTGAGATCAAACTTATCGTCTTTGGGGTACCATAACCTGATGTTTGGATTTCTCCTCAGATAATGTAAGATGCGCTTTACTGCCGCCAGGTGAGTCACTCAGGGACTCGATTGGTACCTAGCACACAAACAAACAACAAACATAATATCAGGTCGCGATGCAGTCAAATACATGAGAGATCTGATGTGACATTTGAGCCAAAACAAGGTACACCTCAGTACGTATTTACCAATTAAGCAAATAAACGCCTTTTGCATTTAACAAAAGCTAAAATATTAGTAATATGGCCTTAGTTCGATAACAAACAAGTTAAACGAAAACATGCTCGTTTAACTACCCGCTATAGATTTAAACGCGAAAGATAGTTACAAACCAAGCATTGTATCATCCATTAAGCCGAAAAAAATTACCAAACACTTATTTGAAATGTTTTAAGCGATCCGTGAAAATATTTTTGATTTTTACAAACATATAGTATGTTTTTATAATTTTACACAAAACTAGCCGAAAAACACACGTTTTCGCACTGTTTAACGCACTCGATAAGTTTTTCGCGCCAAAAACCGAACCCGAACTAAATTTGGATAGGGCTTTTCGTGTTTGGGCTTTTATAACCAGATCATTGGGCCAAAACAGCCTAAAATGGGCCCATAAGGAATTCCGATCGGCCAGCCACCCCACCCCCCATTTTTTTTATAAAACTTGTTACCTAAGCTTTTTATTCATTTCACTTGATAAAAAACTGGAGTCCAAGCAGCTGCAAGTCATCTTTCCATAAATCTTCCAAAACCCTAAGGTAACAACTTAAATAAGTAGCTTTTAAACTTGTTTAACCTTGATTAATACCATAAAAACATGTCTTAATTGCTAAAAATCATTCCTAACCATGTAAAAATCCTAAAAATGGTACATAAACATGTTTGATCATACACACGGTAAGGAACCTATTTTGATAATTTTTTTGGCCATAAACACGGATTAAAGGGCTGAAACGGCGTTTTTACGGTTCAAAAGTTCGTTTTTGTGCACTAGCCGAAACCCTAAGTTAAAGGGCTGTTCTATTGATGAAACCTACTAGGTTTTTGATATAGGACTTGTATCTAGCCTACATAGTAGCACAAGAGCTTGAAAAGTTGATTAGAAAGGCGGAAACGAGCCAAACCCACTAAGGTAATGCCGAAACACTCGCTTACGGGCTGTTTAGTTTAAGGTTGTGATGTGCATATTATTAGGCCTTGAAATTTTGCAAGGACATCAGGAACTATGTCAATGAGTCCCTGTTCAAATTTGGTAATTTTTTGACCATCCGAGAATATTTGGCGAATTTATTACCGAATTGTGACGTTTAATTGGGAAAACAAGCTAAAATACTTCAAAAATTATGAAAATTTTCTGCCAACTCAGATTTGATGTATTTTGATCACATATGAATTTTGAGATCATTTGGAGAAGTCTAAATGTGTTTTGTGTATATGCGTTCATGTGAATTTTTATAGTCGAATTTGGCCGAAAACAATATTGCACGAGATTTTTACATTCTGGAATTGATACAGGTTGTTTTGGGATATGATTTGAGTATTCAGGAATTTTTATGGAATTTTTGGAAATTGTTTGGGATAAACGGACGATTTTCAAGCGAAATATAGCTGATAAAATTAATTTTTATAAATTAATAAATAAGTAAATAATTCCAGAAATATTTTTTTAAAAATCTACATATTTTAATTGATAAGTGGCTAATTTTCATAATTTAATAATTAACGGTTAATTAATTATGCTAATTTGAAGATTAAACAAATTCAGTTTTTATAAAAACCGGCAAGTTCGCGATTAACGAACCTGCGGGAATATCAAAACACCAAGAGTGATCAAAAATCATATTTTTGGACTAATTAAGTAAAAACAAACTTTTCTATGAGAAACCTGGTCAATCCGGGTGGATTGTGTGCGTTTCTTCTTAAATCAAACTGAATAAACGGAAACGGGCCCCGTGGCTAACCCGGGACCCCAGTATGTGAACTATCTTTATAACTTAATCATTTTGTTAACCAATACATTTACCCAAGCTTATTTCCCCGTAACTGTTTGCTGAACGCGTAAACGAACAACTTGGCCCAGCTGGGAAAACGGGAATCTGAGCCAAGTTCGGTTTTAAGTATTAGACATTGAACAACATCACAACCTAAGCCTATTGCCACTTTCTGGGCGTTCCAGCTGTACCCAGATTAGTTATACAGCCCAGTTTAGTATTGATATTATAATAATATTAAAATATTAATATTATTATAATATTGATTATAGGAAACCATGATTGCAAGTTATACAAACCTCGAACTGACGTGCTACTGATTATCTACTAAACAGTGAGTTTCATGACCCCACTTCTAAACTGTTTTACGAACTTTTGGGGTGAAAAGCATGTTTGATTACATATACATACCTGAAACATGTATTGATGTGAATTATCTAAGTGCTAACACACGAAAGTCCCCACAATCACAGTGATTAACTTCGAGCCGGTGGCTTGTGAATAGTATTATTGGTTTGACAAACCCAAACGGAATCGGCCTGGTTGCCGTGTCACATAGCGCCGTTTGCACATGATCATAATTATACAAACAGGCTATGTAGTGTTAGATATAGCTACCGGGGCATGTTGTGGGCGGAAAGGGGCCACAGTGGTTGATTGAGCGTGGGAAATGGATGCACGCAGCACATACAGTCAAGGCTTCACTGTAGCTTAGCATAATTACATCATTTACATACATACATACTTATATATGATTACAAGTTTTAACTTGTGAATATCCATAACTGTTTTCTTGAAACTCGTGAAACTCACCAACTCCAGTAGTTGACCCGTTTTAAACTGCTTTTCAGGATTACGAAAGTTGGAATAAAGTGATGTCGTGCTGTCTATTGTAGAACGTGCTCGATGCTATGTGAATAGATGCAAGGTTATTAGTACGAACAGAATAGTTTAACGAACATATTTTGTTGTAACACCTAGTTTGAACACAAAGATAAATCAATGTAATATAATGTAAATTAGTTTGTAATGTTTCTTTATAAACAATGTTGTTGACACCAGAGGTGTCTGTTACATTCCTGTTTTACGCTTCCGCATTGTGCTAGTCGGGGTGTGACATCCGATCATAGCTCGATACAGGGTTGGATCTACGGTATCCTCCAATTCATCCGGTGATAAATTGTGACCCACGGGAAGAGGTGTCGAAGAAATTTTGCCGTCGGATATCTTGAATCGGCTCAAGACATCGTTCACATATTTCGTCTGATGGATAAAGATCCCGGAATCAGACTGGTGAACTTGCAATCCTAAGAAAAAGTTCATCTCTCCCATTGAGCTCATATCGAATTTGGTTTACATCGTCTTTTCAAAATCTCGAAAAAGTTCATCTCTCCCATCGAGCTCATCTCGGAATCAGACTGGCCCCGAACCATATTAGCACTCTATCTAAAACTTAACAATAAATCACATACGGGGAATCTTAAATGCAAAGGAATAACTAAATAATTTAAAGTTACCTCTTGGCGTGCAGCTACTCGCGGTGGGCATACTGGTCTCTTTTGTTACAGTTCGAGTCCAAGCATTCGGGGATGCTCGGATCCCTCGAACCATGGCTCTGATACCAACTTGTAATGCCTCGAACCCCACAGTTGGTATTCGTACAAAATACTTATTGAAATGATTAAACTTGAAAACGGTTTCTTCCATTAAAATAAACATCTCAGAGTGTAAATTCAACGTTAAACATAAATCGTAAAACAAGTTCCCTAAAACCCGGGAATTTTGCCAAAAACCAGTTTTAAATATAATTCTTAAAACTAATTAAAATAAATTGTTCAAAATTCATTATTCCATCCGTGTATGCCTTTCACTGTCCAAGTAGCTTCGTACACGTCCAAGCGATAAGGAATCCACTTCCTAACCTGAAACTCACACTAACATGCACACAAAGTCAGCTTGAGCTGAGTGAGTTCAAGTTTTAAATAAATAATATCAGTAATGGAAATTATGATAGTCATGCCAAAAGTTTAAAAATAAAAAGAGTACATTCATTAAGTCATAATTACCGAAGACTAAGCATTCTCATACATATGTACATATACAAAATACACATATATAAACATCCTTTAAATATATCCCTATATATATAACAATATATATATATAACATCCACGTATAATATTCAGGGTCGAGCACACGTACAACCCAAACACGTAACATTCGATGATGATCATGCCACACGAGCCTCCCCCCTCACGGGCTTTTCAGGGCCCGCCACAGGATTTAAGAACCTGAGTCGTATAGTTTGGCCCGGCCAAGATCACCATCCCTCCGTATGCAAACACGAAGTAGGCATACGCAACATTCAGTAGTCGAGACGACTACAACATCGCCAAATAGAGGCCAAACAATAATGTGTGTGTATATATATATATACTTTAACATCCCAAGGCCTACCATATACTAGCAAGCCTATATATATCCGTTTAAATCATTTCATCAAGTAAGAAAACACTTAGGTGTGCATGCTAGCCCAAAAGTAAAAAGAGTAAAAAGGGCATCATGAACTCACCTGAAATCAACCGAACACCTGCAACGAGCTAGGAAATCCCTAAGTGCACACTCACAAGTAAGGGCCTGTAAATTGTTCACAACGCGTCACTAAACTAGACCATAAGAACACACTTGCCTAATGGGCCGTTCAAGCCCAACACTTTGGCCCGAGGCCCAACAACTTGGCCCGAGGCCCAACCCATACCCAATTACTTTACCTCAGCCCCAAAAACCTTTCAATTAACCAAATCCACCCTACGATCATGGTCGGGGCTAACCATGATGCACAACTCACCCGTCGGTATGCAAATCGAGTCGAATACGCGCGTACTAAATCTTAAAAACCAATTGTCAAACAAATCAGCCCCAAATGAACCAAATTCCCATCTTAACCCTTTCATACATCATAATTATGTCACCCGAGTTGATATGGTTGAAGGTTCCTTTTTACAACACTCACTTTAATGTTTAAACGACAATTTGCGCACAACCGACTCGATTAACTAATCACCAACCTAAACAGCCCCGAGTTCCAAAAACATAATTTTCCCACAGCCCTTAAACCCCCCTAGGGCTGTACAAACTGATTCGGTTAGTCATTCAATCGATTAACGCATCAAACTCAACAATTGACGATTCTACACCCGATAAACCCTAATTTTCGAACTAAAATCGATTGACCGACCTAAACACCTTCAAAGAATATTGTTTTTAAGTATGATGTACTACACATACCTAGGAGGATTTTGATGCAAAAACCTCACTCAAAACAGTCCCGGAAAAGCTTAATTGGACAGCCACCCGGTTAGCCTACAACAAGACGTTTTTCGATCAATACGCGCAATAAAAAGGTCAATTAACGTGTAAGAGACTTGGGGAATCATAGAACCGACCTGGAATTGGAGTTTTATGGCCAAATCACAGCTGCAAAAAAAGAAAATCGTGGGTTCTTGTGCTCTTCCTCCTGCCGATCAGACATAGGGGGGCTAGGGTTTATTTTATGATATAAAATAATAATTTACACTCTAGTCCCTCCAGTATGAAGTGCGTAGCAACTTGGGTGGAAATTTAAGTGAGAAACGTTTACGAGGGTGGCCAGGAGCTCTCGGAAGAATGCCGGGTCAAGCCCGAAGGTGTACGCAACACTACAAGGCTAAACCTTTTTATCGGAAATTTACGGACGTTGCATCGTCTTCTTGAACCTCTTTAGTGTTAGTACACGATTCAGAGTATAACATGCTGTGTTCACAGCTTCATTCCAGAATTGAACGGGTAGCTTTGAATCAGCAAGCATCGTTCTCGAAGCTTCAATCAACGTACGATTCTTTCTTTCAGATACACCATTCTGTTGAGGAACATAAGGTGTACTGAATTCCCGATGAATTCCTTTCTGTATGAAGAAGAAATCCAATACATTATTCTTAAATTCAGTTCCATTGTCACTATGAATTCGTCTCACTTTCAGTTTGTAAAGTGATTCGATCTTCGTAATCAGATTCTGAATTAAGATAGGTGTCTGATCTTTCAATCCCATAAATAACACCCATGAGTAACGTGAGAAATCATCAGTCACTACCAAGCAGTACAAGTCTCCAGCAATACTATCACGATTCACTGGACTGAAGAGATCCATATGAAGTCGTTCAAGTGGTGTAACAATCGTGTTTAGTGACTTGCTTGGATGTGATTTCTTCTTTTGTTTCCCCTTCTTGCATGCAACGCAATGATCATTGATCTTGAAATTCTTAAGGGATACACCATCCACCAACTCATTTGAAATAAGAAAATTCATCTCTCGTATGTGAATGTGTCCCATGCGTCGATGCCAAAGGACAGACTCCTTTTCGGTAGCTTTAGACACGAAATATGTAGCTGAGGTGAAACATTCACATCATAACTCATATCTAGTACATAAATATCATTCAATAGAGGTGATCTCATGACAACCATATCTTCAGGAATCGTGTATCTCGGTTGAAGGATAACACATTCCTTGTCTGTGAAAACGGTGGTAAACTTTTTATCACATATCTGAGAAACACTCAGCAAATTATGATCCACCTTCTCACAATAATTTACTTTTTCAAACGTCACTTTCCCGTTTGAAACTTCTCCCTCCTTTGTAATCATTCCCCCATTGTTACCAGCAAACGCAACATAACCTCCTTGAATATCCGTAACATTATTCAGAAGATCTAGGTTGCCAGTAATATGCCTAGAACATCCACTATCCAAAATCCATTTGTGAGTAGACCCGGACCTGGATGAACTCTGCACAAACAAGTAAATGATTATTTCAAAAAGGCAGCCCAAGCCTCAGTCTTGGGCTCTCCCTTTGATACTTTCGGAGAAAAAGATAACTTATCACTAGTATTCGGTACTTGAGAATAGGTGACCGGTTTCTTTTTTTTCTTCTTTAAGTATCGGTCACGTATAATTCCCGAATCAGTGTTTGAACAAATTGGTTGAGCACGGTCAACACATTTGTTTGTTACATTAAAAGATTCAATCCTAACAAGTTTTCTTGGATTGACATCAGAATACATTATAACACTCTTATCAACTTGTTTTTCTTTTGGTTTTATATTCAGTTCAGTCTAACATTTTGATGACACTTTGATCTCATCAACCTTTTCTCTACATTTTTTAGAAACATGTCCCGGTTCACCACATTTAAAACATAAGCGTGAATCTAAAGACTTATGTAGTGAACCACTTGGTTGACTTTCATGCACGGGTTGAGCCTTAGTCTTGGATTCTTCAAAAGACACTTTCTTTGTACCAGCAGATTTAAATCCCCTTTTATTTTGGAAAAATTCTAGGTTGTTAGAATTAGATGAATTCTCCATCCCAGATGATTTGAAAAATTTTATGGGTTTAAATGTGGTATTCTTTGTCTTTTCTTGAACATTTTTGAATTTAGATTTGTTAAATTGTTGTTCAAGTTTAGTGACTTCTGAAGTGTCATCCTGAAAGACACTATCAATTAATTTTGGATTAAGAAGATTCAGAGGAACGTCCTTATCCGAAAAAACCTTTGAAAGACCTTTTAATTTAAATTTCTTCCTGCTTGAAGATTTTGGATGAGGATTTATGAATTTCATCAATTCCTCATCAGACACCGAAGGTTTGTCTGATTGAGATACATTAGGTGATACCTTAGGAGTTTTAGAAGTTTCACCCAAAGATTTTGAACCATATAATGCCTGTTCAAATTCTTCAGGTTCACATAAGATGTGATTGTCAGCAGGAATATTCTTGTTTTTGACAATCTCATCTTGTTCAACTAACTCCTCAACAGACCCATCTAATTCACTTTTGGTAAAAACGGATTTACTTTTGATGTGAATCGGTTCTTGAGTTGATTTGTTTTGATCAACAATTTCAGGTTCAACTGTAAGCACTTCAGGACATTGTTTTATATCTGGAATGCTAAAGTAATCTCCTTTAAAGGGAGGAGGAATCTCAACAAACCCTAAACCTGCTTTCCCATTTTTCTTGTGGGAATTGTTTACTTCAATTATTTCATTTAACAAAAACGAGGAATCTCGAAATTTTCCAAGTTTATTTTTCAATTCCAGAATTTCATTTTCCATTTTAGAAATGCAGGTTCGGAGTCTGAGAATCTCCTGAAAATGTTGTTCAACCACAATAATCTTACACTAAACCTCAGCTTTTAAATCATGATTACTTTTACACAGATTTTGGATTTTTAAAGTCGATTGTTCCAGCAATTTAGATTTTTAAAGCTCTTTTGTGAGAGAGGTATTCTGAGTTAAGGCTGTTTCGAGTTTGGATTTGATTTCAGCACATTCAGTACACTCTAACACAACAGTTGAGGATTCAGTTACATTAACTTGAGGTTTAGGACATACCTCCTAGATCTTAGCCATGCAAGCATAAAATTCAATGTGATCAGGATTTGAAGTGTCAGATTTGACTTGCACAGATGAGTTATCAGACGAACTCTGATAAGAATCAGTTTCAGAGTCTGATGTATCGCTCTCTTCAAATACTTGATCACTACCTGCATCTTCAAATTGATCAACTGTTTCAAATACCGCAAGGTTGGCCTAATTCCCCAACAACCTTTGCGACCAATCAACCCCTTCGTTAACGACAAGAGCTTGATTGTTGTTTAACTTATTCTTCTCTCCTTTAGAAGAACTCCTTTTGCTTTGATCATTACCCGATGAATTCTTTCCTTATGATCTCTCAGCATTGCGTGGACCGGAATATTCTTTTCTTGGCTTGTCACATTCTTTGGCAAAATGGCCAAAGTCCCCGCAATTGTAGCATTTAACCTTCAATTTATCAAAACCAACTCGCTTATTCAGAGTTGGAAGGTCTTTTCCTATTCTTTGCATGAACTTCTTGACCTTTCTAACAATCATAGCCATATTCCATTTGAGATCCATCAATTCAAGATCATCAGGATCAATTTGATCATAATCTTCATCGGTTAACTAACTAGTGGCAATTTTGCTACCCACCAATTGTTCGTATGATATCATGAAAGCACATACAAAAGCAAACTGTTGTTCGGCTTCTTGAATGTTTACTTATGGTAATGAACTTGAAGCATTGGCGGTAGACTCAGATTTTGCACCTGATGCCATAAAGCATACATTAGGTGAGTTGTTTACATTAGTAGTCTCATCTTGAGATTGAGTGAAGAAAGCAGTGATTGGGACAGAACTTTGACTTGAAGAAGTGTTTGCTGGCATTGCTCCACCATAAACTGAAGGATTCTGGTTTTGATTTTCCTTCAATGATGTTTGACACTTTAACTCAAATTCTCTTTCCTCAATTTTGTTGATAAACTGTACTGCAGTAAGTTCTGGGTTATGAAAGAAACCGTTTTCTTTCAACACAAAGAGAAAAGTCAAATATGACGAAGGCAATGCATTCTTCAATGTATCGATCTTGTCAGTCTCAGTTGGCTCAAGGTTAACACTGGCCATTTCAACCACTAGATGACTAAAACGATTTATCATCTCTTCAACCGTTTCATTCTTCATCAAGATAAAGTTTCTGAATTGAAACTTCACAAGCGTTTTCTTGCTCTCAAGTGTATTACCCAGGCTTCTTCTTTTCAGGGTATCGAATAATGATGCACAAATCTTTATGGTGCTGTATTGATGAAAGATTTGTTCTGGTAGAGCCATTGTGAGAGTTGAATATGCCTTTGTCTCACTCTCGAAGTCCTTCAGTTCTTGTGCTTCATAATGTTTGAACTCTTTTGGAGTTCAGCCGAGATTGTCACTTCCAACCAACGGTGCAGCATACACAACATCAAGATAACGTACACTACTTGGATGAACGGATCCCAAGTGAGCACGAAACCTCGGTTTCCACCGAGCAAAATTGGATAATTTCAGCAAATTTGGTCACTTGTTGTGGCTCCCAATTTCATTGTCCATGGTAAGCATTTGCTGCATTAGAGCATTTTGGGAAGCTAAAGCATAGAACGAGGCGTTCTGAGAAACCAAGATAACACTTGTTGAAACTTAGAGGAATAAACTTATAAAAACTGAAAACTTATGGTTACTGTTCACATGAATGGAGGAACAATAACGAATGTAAATTGCAACTTTTAACGAATGAACGATATTTGTTAAGATGACGAATGAAGTTTAACGAATGAGCAATATAGCGAATAAGTATCACGAATAGAGAATGAATAGCGAAAGAGCTTTAAGCGAATGTGGTTTATGTAACGAATGTGGTTTTAACGAAAGGAGCGGATTAACGAATGAGCAGTTAACTTCTAACGAGTGAGTTAACGAATGAGCAGTTCATGATTAACAAATCAGAACTCATCAGTTAACGAATGAGAATTCATCAGTTAACAAATAAGAACTCATATATTCAAACTTTTCAAAAACCTCAGATCTCAGTCTAATCTAGTCCGAAATCCCTGAATTATCTATCAATAAACTCGCAAATCAATTCCGAACCAAACAATGCTCGTCCGTAATCTCAAACCACTACCAAACCTATCAAATTCATACTCTGTATTCACCAAACCATTCCAAACTCAAACCAGTCTAACAATACCTCAATTAAACCTCAATTCAATCTCAAATCAATCTCAAACCTCCATTACTAAGTCACTTGATATCTTATTACAGGTCCGAAATACTTTGAACAGTTCAATTATCAACTTAAACTTGAATCTCTGTTTTATCAGAATTAATTGATAGTGCTCAAATCACCACGAAGTTCATCCAATATATGATGATTTAAACAAATTAATCAATGAAAAGCATCGAAGATCAGATCTCTAGCTCTGATATCACTTGAGAGAGCATAAGCGGATCTATATCTTGTGATGACATCGATGTTCACATTGATTCGTTGTACGATTAGGCTAGGAATACGTTAGTGTGGGTACTGTGTGTGTTGAGAGGATAATTGGGCAGAGTAACGAGAGGAATGACGAAATAATAAGAACTGTTACATTAGAATAACTTACAGGGGGTATTTATAGGAGATGACCTCATTAGTTAAGATAGACTTAACGAATGAGTCATTCGTTACACTTACTTAACGAATAAACAAGCTTATTCGTTAATACTTTAATGATAGCGAATAGCCCACATTCGTTATGTTCCATTCGTTAATCATGGTTAACGAATGTGACTTACATTAAGACAAATGTGACACATTCGTTACGGAGTAACGAATGTGCGTTACACTTAGGCATATTTACATTAAAAACCCCTATAACATTAAACTATTACATTATCAGACAATAAAGATCGAGACAGACAAAACATGTATCAACAAGCGCACTTCGCACGCTCGCATCGCCGCGAGCCGCATAAGGGTCACTTCAGTATATTTCAACTATGATCGAGATGTGAGGAGCTACCAAAGTTTGGGGGCTGAGAATGAAAAATTTGTTCCTAACGTTTTCCCAGAAGAATTACCAGGAATACCACCAAAAGCGTGATGTTGAATTTAGAATAGACTTAGTACCTGGAACCGATCCAATAGCCAAATCCCCGTATATACTAGATCCAACAGAGATGAAAGAATTAAAGAAACAATTAGATGAACTGTTAGAGAAATGATTTATAAGACCGAGTTCTTCACCTTGGGGAGCTCCAATCCTATTCGTGAAAAAGAAAGATGGTTCGACGAGAATGTGCATCGATTATCGCGAGCTGAACAAAGTAACAATTAAGAACAAGTACCCACTCCCAAGAATCGATGATTTGTTTGATCGGCTATAAGGAGCAACTTGTTTTTCAAAGATCGATTTACGTTCAGGTTATCATCAATTAAAAGTCCAAGAAGAAGATATTCCAAATACCACATTTAGAACCAGATACGGGCATTTTGAATTCATGGTAATGCCATTTGGATTTACTAATGCTCCTGCAGCATTCATAGGCATGATGAACAGAATTTTTAAGCCTTATTTAGATAAATGTGTAATCGTATTCACCGAAGATATACTTATTTATTCTAAATTAGAAGAAGATCATAAGGTTCATCTCAGGATTTTTCTTGAATTACTTCAAAACGAGAAATTGTATGCTAAGTTTTCCAAGTGTGAATTTTGGCTGCATGAGGTACAATTTCTTAGTCATGTTATCAATGCAAATGGAATTCAAGTAGATCCCGCCAAGATTGAAGCAATAGCTAAATGGGAAATTCCTAAATCGCCAACCGAAGTTCGAAGTTTCCTAGGTTTGGCTGGATATTATAGAAGATTCATTGAGAATTTCTCCCGTATAGCAGTTCCCTTAACTTCTTTAATGCGAAAGAATGTTAAGTATGAATGAGGAACCAAGCAACAAGAAGTATTTGATTTACTTAAACAAAAGCTTGCCAATGCACCTATACTGGCTTTGCCAGAAGGTACAGAAGACTTCGTCGTATTTAGTGACGCATCCCATTCAGGTATGGGTTGTGTACTAATACAAAGAAACAAAGTAATAGCTTATGCTTCTCGTCAATTGAAAGTACACGAAAAGAATTATACAACTCATGATCTAGAGTTGGGTGCCATAATTTTTGTCTTGAAGTTATGGAGACACTATTTATATGGAGTTAAGTTTATCGTGTACACTGATCATAAGAGCTTAACG
The DNA here is from genome assembly GCF_021521415.1 of Bidens hawaiensis. Classification (NCBI taxonomy): domain Eukaryota; kingdom Viridiplantae; phylum Streptophyta; class Magnoliopsida; order Asterales; family Asteraceae; genus Bidens; species Bidens hawaiensis. The sequence goes on from NW_027506633.1 coordinate 14,821, forward strand.
CACATCTTTAATTAGAAAGAACTTAACATGCGTCAAAGACGATGGATGGAAACTTTAAACGATTACGATTGTGAAATCATCTATCATGAAGGAAAAGCAAATGTAGTAGCTGACGGATTGAGTCGCAAAGAACATGAAAAACCCAAGAGGGTTAGATCCTTAAGACTGGAACTACAAATAGATTTAATTGAACAAATCAAGGAGGCTCAAAAGAAAGCAATTGAAGAAAACCAAATCTCTGAAGAAAAGCGCAATGGTACAATTGACTCTTTAGTCAAAGGAGATGATGTAACATTTCGGATTTTCCAAACCCCGTATTCGTTTACATTTAACCTGAACGAAACATTTTTAGTTCTTTAATATTAATCAAAATCAAATATTTATAAGTAAATAAGTTTCTAGTATTCATTTTATACCCTTTAAGTTCTTAAAGCTATTTATTCTTTGTTTAAACTTTAAAATAGTCAAAAATTGGACATTATAGGAAGTATAGGGACTAAACTTGTAACAAAATGAAATCTCCCCCTTAGGAGGCCGGGACGCCGTGCGGTGGGCAACCCCTCCCTTGGCCGCGCAGCGCTATGGGGTAGCTGCACCAGATTCTTACTCGATTGCGTTTACTAACTTGTTTATGGTATAAAATCGATTATATTAGGCATGTTTAAGAGAAGTAAGGACCAAGTAATCATAATATAACTAAAAATACAAGTTCTAATTCGTTTTTCCCTACCCAAGATCAGATCTTTATGAATAATTCAATGATTCTTTCCCTTAAATCATATATTCTTACTTAATCGAGTAAAAGGCCCATATTTAGTTCGTTTTAGTGAATCCTATATAAATATATCATTATTTCTCTGCCAAAAATCATCCCTAAACCCTAGAGGAGACTTCTCAGCCGTCACCTCCTCTGACCATCACCTTCTCCTTCGGTTCTTGACGTTTTACTTGAAGATACGAGCCTTGAAGTTTGACTTTGCTTATGCACCAACTTTTGACTCATCTTTTCTCTTGATTCTTTTACTTTCCAGATAAGTTGTAAACATAGGATCGTTCATATATATTCCCTGTCAATAACCTTCAATCAATTTCTGAGATTGATGGGTGCTGACTGGTCAATTCGTTTAAAACTCGTTAAAGAGCAAAACAGTCAACAAGTTTGACTTAATGTTTTCTCATACTTCTGATCGGATTCAACGTTCGTTCCAGAAGACTTTTATTCTCGTAACAAAATTTAAGGCTACTGACCAAAACCCGAATTCCAACTCGATGTTTGGATTTGGTCAGTACCAGCTCGCTTAAATCTTAAATATAACATAACTTGAGTTCTAGACGTCCGTTTGGATCGATTCCAATGGCATTAAGTTTGTTTTTACTTGTACAATCATATCTCAAAATTTTAGATTCTAATCGTTTATAACGTTTGACGTGTAGTGGACAACTCACTTATTCGTTAGCTCGTTTAATCGCATTTATTAGTCGCTTGTCATTAATCTAAAGTGAGTTTTATCGTTCCCCTATTTTACTCAATTTTCACAATGTTTTGGGGACATATATATATATATATATATATCAAAAATAGCAAACGTGTAATTGTGTGTGATTGATCAAATATACTTGTTATGTGCTTACTTGTTTATGTGTGCATTCGTTTGGCATATCCCCTTGTGTTGGGTTCTCATTGACTAACACCCGATTCGTTTGACAACGGTCTTATCATTATTTGCTCATGGTTGATTTACCGATGCCCGATTCGCTTGGCAATGGTTTAATCGACAACTTATTTGCTCATGGTTTGATTTCATTACCGCATTTATTATGTTTTGCTTATTTCTCTTATTTATTATATTAACATTATTTTATTGCAAAACTGGTGGTAAACTCACTCAACATGTGTTGTTGACAAACTCTGTTTTCTACGCATATGCAGGTTGCTTGAAGTTGAAGTATGGACACTTAGAAAGACCTTAGGGTTATAATGAAGACAAACATGGATTTAAACTTGTTATATTTATTTACTTGAATAGCTTTGTTGTATTTGGATATTGTGTGTATTCTTTGAATAAAATAATTAATTAGATATTGTCACTTATATTCATTATAGTATCTTCGAGCTGTGAGCAATCGGATCACGCCCCGGCATTTCCGCCTTAGGTTGGGGTGTGACAGATGATGAGATACTCATACTTGGAAACAGAATTTGGGTACCAAAGGTTGATGAATTACGTGAAAAGATTATGAGTGAAGCTGATCGATCGAAATATATGATGCATCCCGGTAATGATAAAATGTATCAGAACCTTAAGCCTAACTACTGGTGGAATGGGATGAAAAAGGATATTGCCTTGTATGTATCCAAGTGTTTAACCTGTTTACAAGTTAGGGCTGAACATAAAAAACCTTCAGGTTTGCTTCAACAACCTAAACTTACAGTATGGAAATGGGAGATGATAACAATGGATTTCATTACGAAACTCCCTAAGACTACTCGTCAGCATAATGCTATTTGGGTCATCATTGATAGATTAACCAAGTCTGCTCATTTTATACCTATCAATGAATCTTACTCTATGGATATATTGGCACGAATATATGTAAACAACATTGTATCATTACATGGTGTGCCATTATCTATCATATCCGATTGGGACAGTAGATTTACGTCTCATTTCTGGAAAAGTTTCCAACAAGCGTTAGGAACTCAACTGAATCTTAGCACTGTTTATCATCCTCAAACTGATGTGCAGAGAGAAACAACAATTCAAACACTTGAAGATACGCTCCGAGCTTGTGTGATTGATCTAGGAGGAAGTTGGGATGATCATCTTCCGTTGATGGAATTCTCATATAATAATAGTTATCTCACGAGTATACAGGTCGCACCATTTGAAGCACTGTATGGACGGAGATGTAAAATGCCTGTACGTTGGTCTGAAACTGGAGATAATCAAATGTCTGGACCTGAGATAGTCCAAGAAACAACGGATAAGATATTACAAATCTGTGAACGACTTAAAACGGCAAGAGATCGACAAAAAAAATTATGCGAATGTTCGTTGTAAGCCGTTAGAATTTCACGTAGGCGATAAAGTCTTATTAAAGGTTTCGCTATGGAAAGGTGTTGTACGATTCGGCAAGAAAGGAAAATTAAGTCCTCGTTTTGTTGGACCATTCGAGGTATTAGAACTAATCGGTACTATCGCTTATCGCTTACGATTGCCAGAAGAAATGAAAGGAATAATGATGTATTTCATATTTCTAACTTACGCAAGTGTCTTGCTGATGAAACTTTAGCTATGCCTTTAAAGGATGTTGAAATCAACGAAAATCTAAAATTTGTAGAACAACCTCTACAAGTTGAAAATTTCCAAGTTAAGAAACTTAAACAAGCTAAAGGTAGTCAAAATAAGATGGAACTCCCGAAGACGACCAGAATTTACTTGGGAGTTAGAATCAGAAATAAGAAAGAAGTATCCACATTTGTTCTAGCGAATCTCGAGGACGAGATTAATTTCAAGGTGGGGAGGATGTAACACCCACAAAATTTAGGTCCAAATTTGACAATTTATAAAGATGGAGGACCAAAAATATTTATGAGATAAGTAATGGAAAAATATGATAAAGAAAACAAAAGCATATTATGTTAAGGAAATAAGGAAACTCCATCCCACATGGAAAGTGGGAAAGAAATAAAAGCCTTTATAAGGAAGGAGTTTTCCATAGTAATATTCTTATGTGGCTAACCACTCTCATTAGTCCTAGAGGAGGGTGCGAAGCACCCGACGCGCACGCGCACGGGCAAGGGCGATGAGCACTTTGATGGCGCACTTCGTACGCTCGCATCGCCGCGAGCCGCATAAGGGCCGCTTTAGTATTTTTGAACTATGATCAAAATGTGACAAGCTACCAAAGTTCGAGGGTTGAAAATGAAAAATTTGTTCCTTCACGCGACGCAAAGGAAATGGATAGGGAAACTGCGCGCTATGCGAAGTAGCCATGAAGTAACTTCATCAGGTGCTGACATGTGTCGACACGTGGCAGGTCTAGAGGGTCGACTCATCAAACCTATTGACCTACTTCGCGCGACGCAAAGTATGCTTCGCTCGACGCGACTGGAAAGAAAGATAAAGGCGGATAAGTTTGTCCTTCGCGCTATGCGAAGAATTCTTCGCACGACTCGAAGAAAGCCCAGAATCAACCTATAAATAGGGGCACTAGGGTGAGAACCATTTCTTCACCACACACATACATAACCTCGATTTTCGTGCCGAACTTTCATCATTTCCGACGCTTTCGTTGTCTAGGAGTACGTGCAAGTAGAAGTGCTGCCTACGTGAAGTTTAAGCATTCCGTATAGACAAGCCATACAAGGTAGGGGTTCTGCCATTTATTTTTTATTATATATGGCTTAGACCCTAGTCAGGAGTATAGTCTATACCTCAGATAAATAAAGTGAAATATAGCTTTCATAAGATAAGGTTATAGATAAAATATTATTCTTTATTTTATATAAAGATATTTTTTATGAAAGAAGAAATTTATTATAAATGTTTCTTCATGAAGAAGAAACGTAGCAATATCAAGATAAAGGTTATGCAAATAGACTAAATGTCTAAAGCTAGATTGTAGATCTAGTTATTTATGAAGTATTATTCTCGTACTATAGGTTCGAGATAAAGATCAAGAATATATCAGTAAGATACGTTGAATACAACAAAAGGTGAATACATCCAACCTTGTTATAAATGTGTTCTACGACGTGAATACGTCTAAATGTATTATCTTTTTAAAGGTATTTACTCTTTAAACTATGGACTGTTATCCATATGTAAAGAGTTAAGAAAGTATTTACATGAGGGTTAGTTCAAATCCTCCAAAACGTTTTGATACAAGGTAGTACTAAACACTCAGACTAAAATACACATGTGTATGGATCCTTACATATATGTACCACAAACATACTAACGATGAGGCAAGTGACTGTCTCTAGGGCGAGTGAAGTCCAATTATGTGGTTTGTGCGTATGTTTAGTTCCGATGAGATGGGATTGAGACCCACTGAGTCGTTGAACGCTATTGGTGTTGTGTCATAACGAATTGTGAAAACCTTTTATTGAGTCAGCATGTTCACCCGCATATAGCTGACGTATTTTAAAGCTGTTTTCAGGTAATCAGGAGTTATGTATAGTGGTGGATATGCCAGTGGAGATAGAAGTTCACTGGGCATAGAATGCAGCTTGTGGTTCAGCTAATTTGTATTGATGCATATATATAAAACTTGTTTTTAAACAAGTAATTTTGTAAAATGAAAAAGGGTATTTCAACCCCTATGTTATGAAAATAAATATTTTAAATTAACATTTTTCGCTGCAAACTTTGATAAATTGACATAATTGGTACCAACTATTGGTCACACACTTAGACCCGAAGACGAGGTGTGACAAATATTATGAAAGGTTTATATATTTTGTTTCCATGGACGGCTTTTAGATGTATTCTATAACAATGTTTAAAAGATGGAGATTTCTTTGAAAATATATTTGTTTTTCGCTTTAACAAAATTTAATACGTGATATATCTAATTAAAAAGGTATTTAAATAAAAGAATAAAATAAATAGAAAATTTGTATTTAGGATGTGTTTGGAATTCCTTTTTAAAGCCTCTTTTTACTTTTGACAAAAGTAAGAGAAGTCACAAAATAATATGAATTTTGAAACTGTTGCATCTTTCACCATCAAAATTCTTGTTTTTCCTACTCCATTTTTTACTATCAAACATCTTATAACTTTTTTCAAAAGTTAAAACCGTAAAAGTAAGACTTCAAAAGGAATCCCAAGCACCCATGTTTCGTGTTCGTGTCGTGTACATACATACATATTTTGTGTTCGTGTCTTATCATGTACGGGTATACACAATATGTCAGCCCTTACGACCTGATGATCAAAGAAAAACCCGATGACTACTATTCTATCTTGGTGGCCACCTGTGTTTTTTCCCCTAAAACCCAGCGCCTATGATTTTTTTCATTTCAACCCACCAATCCAATTGCCAAGTTTATAACTTGATTATTACATGTGTTAAACACGTTTGATAAATTTAGATAAATAAATTACGCTGGTTGTATTCATACGGTCATGTTTAATTTGAACTTTAAACAATCCAACTCTTAACATGCTAGCAAGTAGAAACACTCCTAACCAAAAATAAATATTAGTTTGTAATTCATCTATTTAGATTACTTACATCATTAATTAACTTATGATCCAATACGCGTAAACTTTAAACTATTAAAAATGGTTATTAAAAACCCTATTAGTTACAATAACTTTTAACTTTAATTAGCAAAAGTTAAATCTTTAAAATTGCAATTCTAGTACCAATGAATTTAATAAAAACAGTGCATTGATCATCATCATCATCATCATCATCATCATCATCGTACTCAGTATATCCCACCAATAGCAATGCTATGGTAGGGTCTGAGGAGGGTAAGATGTAGACAGCCTTACCTCTATCCCATAGGGATAGAGAGGCTGCTTCCGGTGAGACCCCCGGCTCGATAGTAGTTTTGCATCAAGCCTTGGACATAAGGCACATAACACTCAATCATCGGGACACCGGCTGATTGGTGCATGTGCCCTTGTCTTTCGGCTATCGACGCCACCACATGATGCCTGATTAACCTTCCGCCACTTTTAACGTTATTTTCACGAGATTAGTAAAATAACGTCAAAATTAGAGCAATTTTACTTTTGCCCACCCGAGGGTTCACACATATATACATTATATGCGCGCACCACAAGCAGGGCGTAAAAACAGTGCATTGATGTTGATTTTAAATCATAAAAAACATTCATTTCGTGAAATTTCGACTCCATTGGTTGAATTCCAATGCTATCAACCGAATAACTAAAAAATGAACCCCCTTAATTGTTCCCAATTAAAAGCTATTTTTATGTGTATTTGCCTTTAAGCGCTTAACAATATACTCAATTTCAACCCATAATTCTTTTAGATGTCCAATGTGATCTTGTAAGCGAAATACTATAATAAAAGCATGGTGACATTTTACTACATGACCCAAAACACAATACAAACACAACATAAAAAATAATCATGTTTTTTTTTTTGACATTTTTTTGACAGGTCCCTGATCTATCCTATTAACTAATTAAACCCATCCTGTACAAAGCAGAATTTGAAACCTCGTCATTTTTGTGAGGGACATACTCTTTACCACCGGGTGTCCATATGGAGGCTTTTGATTGGCATATTTAACCCAGTTAAAAACATGTTGTGTTCGGCTTGTCATGTTCTTGTGTTGGGATTGGGGTTGACACGTTTAACTCGTTTAGTTAAACAAGTTGACCTGTCACCATTTTTTAGTTAAGCGTGTCAGCCCCCCAACCCATTATGACCCGTTTTACTCTTTTTCTTACAATCCACCATTCCGATTACCGAGTTTATAACTTGACTATTACATATTTACATGCTAATCTGTTTTATAAATTTAGATACATTGATTACACCTTCAGGTTATACAATATGTACGGGGTAGGATTGATATTTCTAAACTCTTAACACAAATAAACATAAGGTCATGTTTAGTTTAAACAATCCATCTCATTACGTGCGGGCAAGCAGAACACACCCCTAACCAAAAATAAATAATGGGTTTATTAATTGATCTATATTTAGATTACTTAAATCATTAACTAACTCATGATCCAGTACGTGTATACTTGTATAATCTATTAATAAATGGGCATTAAAAATCCTATTAATTACAATATAAAAAGTAAAATTTAAAATTACAAGCATGTAACATTCTAGTTGTAGTATTAATTAATTTAACAAAAACAAAAAGAAAGCATTAATGCTTATGTATTTTATTTGAAATTATAAAATACATTCCAGAAAAGTAATTTAATTTCAACTCCATTGGTTGAATACTAAAGTTGAGTTCATGCAAGTAACAACACCTTTTCTTTTTCTTCAAACACAAAAACATACATACATACATACATACGGCCAATTTGATTCCTGCCTGCAACCTTCTGAAAATATTCTCACGCCATTTCTGTAATTGTAATACCCCTCTAACCGTCACTAAATTAACCCAACATACAAAATATATAAAAATAATACAAATACAAAATTAAATTGTTAATTTCTGGGTCAATATGCAGACTTTGAAGAGAAATTTTGAAACCATGATCAATAATCGCCAAAAACCCACACGGTAAGTGTCTCTTTGATTAATGTAATGTGGGTTTTATTGGTAATTATTTTTGCTTCATTTAGTATTATTATTGAATGTATAGGTATGAGTTGGATTTGGTTAATGTGGCTATGAGGAGAAACACTATAGCACATCTTGACACCGGTACCGGAAAAACAATGATCGCGGTCTTGATTATTAAAGAAGTTGCCCTTTCTCTTCAAAAACAGCCATTTCAAAAGAAATTGATCATCTTTTTAGCTCCAACTCGTAATCTTGTTCAACAGGTCATGTACTGACTACTGACCTGTTCATTAGTATTATAATATATATATATATGTATGTATGTATTTATCTGTTACTCTTTGGTTTGAGTTTAAAATCAAATTTTGTGTTGCAGCATTTTAATGTTGTTAGGGAAAACACAGGACTCATGGTTGAATATTACCATGGGGGTAAAGTCACAAGTATGGAGGGAAGGAGGGTTGATGATTGGGATGCTGCGGGCTGGGAACGCGAGATCAACAAAAATGAAGTCAGTTTTTTTTTATATGTTTTTGTGAAAGATTGAAAGTTTAAATTGTTATATACTTTTTTATGTTTTGTATAGGTAATGGTTATGACGCATCAAATTTTGTTGGATGCTTTGAGGAATGGATTTATGAACTTTGTAATGATATGTTTGTTGATTATTGATGATTGTCATCATGCTATTGCAAGTGGTAATCATCCTTATGCAAGTATAATGAAGGTAAATGTTAATAATCTTGTTTGAAATGATATGTGGCTGTGATTATTGAAGGTATTTTGCTGAAGAAGTTTTTATCTTTTTTTCATGAAGGAGTTTTATCACAAATCTGTTAACAAGCCAAGAGTCTTTGGCATGACTGCAACGCTCGAGGCTAGAAAAGGTTGGGAGTATCTTTCTCTAAAGATTTTAGTCCTAAAATATTATATGAATCTTTTTAATATGATTTCTGCATTAGGTGTCTCTTCGGCTGGAGATTGTGAAGCGCAAAAGACCGCACTTGAAAGCATTTTGGATTCTCTGGTAGTAATCTTATGTCACTTGACAAGTTTAACCCTTTAATCTGAAGCTATTTTGGAATACAAAGTTTGATGATTAAAATGATGAATATGCAGGTTTACACAACACAAAACAGGACAGAGGTGGAGAATGTCACACAATCTGCTTCACTTAACTATTCGTTCTATGAGCCGCACAAGGTTGACCATGCGAATCTAAAAGCCAAACTGGATTGCTCCCGGCTAAAGGTCAATATTTGAAAGATCTGGACTTGTTTTTTCATAAAAAGAATGAACACTTAATATTATATTTTTTTTCGTCACAGTTTGAAGTGCAACTTGTGGATATGCAATTGTCATTGCAAAGACATTACAAAGACCCTGATGAAAAGCATGGGATCCTTCGAGAGAGGTTGTCGGATGATCATGACAAGATTATTAATTGCATTAATGAATTGGGCCTTCTATGTGCTTATGAGGTCTGTTTAAGTGTTAATATTTGTTATTTTTGGCACTTGAATTTAGGTATTATATGATTGCATCATATATGACTTACTGTTTTGCAGGCTGTTAAAATTTGTATAGCGGAGGCCCCGAAGGCCATAGAAAAATGTGGCTTCTTTGAGGAGAGCTGCTCAAAGTGTTTACAGTTTCTTGAAGAAGCATTATCTATAATTGAGAATTCTTTACACAATGGTATGTTAGTTGGTACCACCCCCCCCCCCCCTTTTTTTATAATATCTTTGCATATGTGTGGAATGGTTAATTTTTGAGTTTTTGTAATTCAATTTTCTTGTTCTCTCTTTAGGCCATGGAAACACTTTTGAACTTGAAATGATGGTAGCAGCCGGCTATATCTCACCAAAGCTATATCAACTCTATATACTTTTCTGGTCATTTGGGTAATTCTTTATTTCATATTGAAAATTTATTTACTTATATAAATAAATTATTATATCAAAATACGAAATTTAGCATCTTTATCTGAGATGCAAATCACCTAACACATATAGATTTTACTTCTTTTAGTACAGATTTAACCTTTTTAATAAATCTTTTGGGGTTCTGTTTTTAGAGGAGCTATGGAAGTATCATGCGTCACTGTTGTTAAGAGCGTTATAACCGCTAAAGTTCTTGACATGACCTTGAAGGGAGTTACAGACCTGTCCCATTTTACAGCTTCATATTTGACCTGCAATGCAACATCGGTTGATGCAATGCCAACGAAACTGCAAAGGGAAACACTTGAATCTTTTCGTTCTGGGAAGGTACGTATGTTAATCTAATTTTTGCGAGTTTTGGTAAACGTTGCATACGGGAAAGTTGACTGGCTTAACAGGTCTAGATGGGTAGCTTTAGGTACATATTGTAAGTGGTTGAGTTTGTTGACCCAAATATTTTTTTGTCCTAGTTTTTTCATTTTTTTAAAGAAAATAATCAGTAGTCCAAATTTCCATATCTAAGTTTTGAGTATGCACTGTTGTCATGGAACAGTGATACACTTTTCTTGAAATTAAAAAAACCATTATTTTCGGACATTTTAAATACTAGTTGGTTAACTACTCTTTGAATCTTATGACGCTCAATTAGGTGAATCTACTATTTGCTACGGGTGTATTTGAGGAGGGGATTGACATGCCTAAATGTTCAACCATGATTTGTTTTGATATCCCAAAAACCGTATGCAGCAATGTTAAACCGTGGAGAAAAGCTCGTCAAAGTTCTTCACGGTTTATTATAATGCTAGAGAGGTAATCAAAAGTTGAGAGTATTCATGAAAATGCATATTTCTTTTCGTATGCAGATATTCTTATTATAACATGTGTCAATAACAGGGATAATGTTAAAGAAATAGAACAAGTTTGTGACATCATTAGAAGCGAGCATTCCATAAATGACAATGCATGCGTTGTGAAGCCATCTAATTTTGAAGAAACAAAACTATATCAAGTTGAGGAAACAAAGCCGCATCAAATGCGGGCCCTCACCGACCATGCGCTGCCTGATAATGAAGATCCTGCAGAGAACATATCTTCTAAAAACACAAATGAGCCACCTACTGGTGCAGGTTGGATGCACTAGTTGAAATATAAGTTTTTCTTTTTGGTCTTTTGATAGAATCTAGGTTATTTTAATGTTGTGTTATTATTATAGGAACTACAAAGAGGAAAGAATTACACGGGACAACACCGATTCGAGCTCTATCAGGAACTTGGGGTGATGATGCTGCAGATCTTTATGTTATAAGATCAGTTTCAAATGCAACCTTGTTGATGTGAAGTATTCAAGTTTTGTTCTTTTGCTTGAATCAAAGCTTGATGATGATGTGGCAAATCTTGAAATGAAGTTATACCTGGTGTCAAAGTATGTAGATTGCAAAGTCTCTTCATGCGGGAAATTGCATGTCAATGCAGAACAGGTTTGACCAAAACTATGTTAGTTATGTTGTTTTTTGTTAGGTATTAATTGTACGCGGCTGACCCGAAAGGAATCGGATAGGGTGACAGAAATCAACACAATACAACGGTATTTCTAATTGATTTCTAAAACGAATAATAATACGAGACGAATAAGCGCAGCAGCGGAATAAATGACAAAACCCAACACAAATCTGAACTAAATTAATAACCCAAGAAAAACAAACAGAACCAGTGGCAGCAACGTACCGATCGAAACGGAGCAGCAGTTGAAGTTAGGAATGCGGCTATTAATTCTTCAATAGTAATATTAATTGTTGAAAAAGGGGGTTGGTGGCTTTGACTTTCTCACGGATCAATTAACTAATGTTGGCAGTAGGTGTATCGCAAAAACACACACACAGAACAATTATGATAATAATATAAAGCAGTAAATATGAACAAGGGATTTACGTGGTTCGGTCACGGTGTGTAACCTACGTCTACGGGCAACGAACAGGGTCTCTTCTTTTATTGAGGTGCTCAAGAAAATTACAAGATACAACATTGTTTATATAGGGAGGCTAACTAGGGTTTTATTTCTACCTCCATAAGTTACAAGAAATAATATAAAACGGGCCACTAAAGTTGAGTGGGTGGCCAGCCCATTCAACCCTTCTAGTCTTCAACTGCCCAACCCAAGACGGGCCGGGGCTACACCCGTATAGAACCCAACAATCTCCCACTTGGAGCCTTGGAACGTCTTCACTTGCTCCACCTGTAAACACACCAGTACCTGTAATCTTTTGTCTTCAATATAAACCATGTCTTCTACCTGTTCGTCGCCACCTCCTCAACACTATTCCTGGAGACCAACTGAAGCTACACATAGCTTCAGTTTGTCCAAGGTCACAACCTTGGTAAACATATCCGCCGGATTCCTGTCTCCCCTAATGTTGTCCAACCGAATAGTCCCATCACTGACTAAACCCCGAATGTAATGATAACGCATATGAATGTGCTTTGTTTTACCATGATACACAGGATTCTTGGCTAATTTCACAGCACTTTCATTATCGCAGTACAATGGATAATCTGTTTGTTCCCTGCCTAACTCCTCTAAGAAAGTCCTCAACCAAACAAGCTCTTTACTCGCTTCAGCAGCTGCCATATACTCAGCTTCTGTGGTTGAGAGTGCCACACTCTTTTGCAGTCTAGACTTCCAACAGATTGCAGTATCCCCCATAGTGAACACATATCCCGTAGTACTCTTATAAGTCTCCTTACATCCGCCCAAGTCAGCATCTGAAAACCCTTTAAGAATTGCATTCTTGCCTTTAAAGCATAACGCCATCTTTGAAGTTCCCTTTAGGTACCTAAGCAGCCACTTCACTGCTTCCCAATGTGCTTTCCCTGGATTTGACATGAATCTGCTAATAACTCCCACTGCGTGAGCGATGTCAGGTCTCGTGCATACCATTGCATACATAAGACTACCCACTGCAGATGCATAAGGAATCTTTGCCATATCTGCCTTTTCTCCATCAGTACTAGGAGACTGATCCTTAGAAAGTTTAATATGACTACCCATAGGTGCACTTCAAGTAGCGGTTTTCTCATCGCTTATGTTAAACTTCTCTAAAATCTTCCATATGTATTTCTCCTGAGATAAAGTTAGAGAACTGTCCTTCTTGTTTCTGGTGATGCTCATGCCAAGAATTTGCTTGGCTGGACCTAAATCTTTCATTTCAAATTCTTCAGACATCTGTCGCTTCAACTTATTAATCTCTGACATGTCTGAACCGGCAATCAACATATCATCTACATACAACAGTAGAATGATATAAGAACTGGCGAATTTCTTGAGATAACAACAGTGGTCCATCTCACATCTTTTATATCCATTCCTGCCCATAAAATCATCAAACTTGATATACCACTGCCTGGGCGCCTGCTTCAACCCATAAAGACTCTTCTTTAACTTGCACACCATGCTTTCTTTACCAACTGTTTGAAACCCCTCTGGCTGTGCCATGTAGATATCCTCCTCAAGGTCACCATGCAGAAAAGCTGTCTTCACATCCAACTGCTCCAGATGTAAGTTTTCTGCAGCCACAATACTAAGCACCAGTCTGATTGTAGTCATTTTTACCACAGGGGAAAATATCTCATTATAATCAACCCCATGCTTTTGTTGGAACCCTTTCACTACCAATCGTGCTTTGTATCTCTTTGTATCATCACTTTCATCCTTGATCCTGAATACCCATCGGTTCTGAAGAGCTTTCTTCCCGGGCGGAAGCTTTGTAAGAACCCAAGTCTCGTTCTTGTTAAGTGAATCCATCTCTTCTCTCATCGCTTTCTCCCACTGAGACGAGTCTTTCAAGCTCATTACTTCAGAGTAACACTGTGGTTCACCATTCTCTGTCAGTAGAAGGTAATTAACAGAAGGAGAATATCTCTTAGGAGGTCTAATGGTTCTGGAAGACCTCCTAACCTCTAGCTGAGGTGTAATCATTTCTTGTTCTAGTGGAGACTGTTCAGTATTAGGCTCTGAACTCCCACTGTCAGAGAAATCCTCAAATTCATCTGCATTTTCTTCCAAAACCTCTTCTGATGTTTCTGAGCTCTGACTATCAACCTTCTCACTTGAATCTTCAAACTCTACATGTTCTTTATCAACTTCTTGTGTGAATGACTTTCTATCTTTGTAAAGTCTTGCTTCATTAAAAACCGGATCACGAGCCCGACATACCTTTCTGGCCTCTGGATCCCAAAGCCTATAGCCCATCTTTGTGTCTCCATAGCCTATAAAAGTACACTTCTTCGCCTTAGGGTCAAGCTTGTCCCTCTCAGTATCTTTTATCCCAATGTAAGCATCACAACCGAACACTTTAAGATGTTTGAATTTAACCTCTTTTCCACTCCATACTTCCTCTGGAAGTCTGAATCCAAGAGGAACTGACGGTCCTCTATTTATAAGATATGCAGCAGTGTTGACTGCATCTGCCCAGAAGGTCTTTGGAAGCCCTGCATTTAACCTCATTGCCCTAGCTCTTTCATTCAGTGTCCTATTAATTCTTTCGGCTACTCCATTCTGCTGTGGCGTACCGGGAACGGTATTAATCATCTTTATACCCCTCTCAGCACAGTAATTAACGAATTCCTTGCTGATGTACTCCCCACCATTATCAGACTTTAAACACTTCACTTTCAGATTCGTTTCCATCTCCACGGCTGCCCTCCATTTCTTAAAAATCTCAAATACCTCGAACTTGTTTTTGAGAAAATAGACCCATAGCTTCCGTGTAGCGTCATCAATGAAAGTAACGTAGTAGTTGGAGCCTCCTAATGATGATACTGGTGTTGGTCCATACACATCAGTATGAACGAGCTCAAGTTTCTTTGCTTTAAGTGTTTTTCCTGATTTTATGAAGGTGACCCGTTTCTTCTTGCCAAGCACACAAGGTTCACAGAACCCTGTATCAAGTTCCACCTTTTTCAAATCAGGGAATTTTCCTTTCTCTGCCAGTATCTTCAAACCTTTCTCACTCATGTGGCCGAGTCGTTGATGCCACAAACATGATGGACTCGGTCCACTAGCCACTGAATTCACCTCTCCCGCTGAGATTTCTGCCATGTACAACGTACCCTTTTTCTTCCCGCGAGCAATTACCAAGTTACCTTTTATGACCTTCCATTGCCCTCCTCTGAAAGTAACACTATAACCTTCAACATCAGGCTGCCCAATAGAAATCAGCATCTTCCTTAACCCAGGAATTATTCTGACATCTTTCAGAGTCCATGTAGTTCCTGAAGAAGTCTTCAAGTCGATATCCCCCATCCCGGTAATATTTAGAGCCTCATTATTCGCCAAACGGACTTTACCAAAGTTTCCTGTTCTAACATTCATTAGGCTCTTTGTGCTTAACGTGGCATGGAAAGACGCACCAGAGTCCATGATCCAAGACTCAACTGTGTTCTCAACACAATAGACTAGGGCTTCATCATCTGAAACTTCATTTGTAGCAGCATTTACTTCCGAAGTAGATTTTACTTCCTTTTTCTGTTGAGGTGCTGGAGGGTTGGTACATTGACTTCTGAAATGCCCATTCTCCTGGCAATTCCAGCAGGTAATATCTTTTCTTGGTCTAGATTTGCTTCTTTTCTTAGATTTTGATCTATCCCTGTTGCCTCCTTTGTTCTTGCTTCTCCCTCTACCTTCAGCACTTAGCAAAGTGCTTGATGATTCTCCATTATTCCTCCTTCTAGAATCTTCATTCAAAATCAGGTCACGAACTTTGTTGAAAGTCAAGGCATCCGAACCTACTGAACTGGTGACTGCAGTGATTGTTCCTGACCAGCTGTCAGGTAATGAAGACAAAAGTAGGCAAGCTTGCAATTCATTATCAATCTTGAACTTCACCGATGATAAACGTCTCAGGTGAGAATTGAAGGTGTATATGTGTTCGGTAACAGAACCTCCCTCTTTCATGCGTGTGTTTACCAACTCCCGGATTAGGAACACCTTA
The DNA here is from genome assembly GCF_021521415.1 of Bidens hawaiensis. Lineage (NCBI taxonomy): Eukaryota > Viridiplantae > Streptophyta > Magnoliopsida > Asterales > Asteraceae > Bidens > Bidens hawaiensis. The sequence continues at coordinate 30,996 of NW_027506633.1, forward strand.
TTTGCAGATGATGGCTTCTCATACATGTTTGACAACGCCTCCATGATTCCACGCGCTGTGGTTTCGTCTAAGATGTTGTACGCCACGTTCATAGACAAGGCAAGCCTAATTGTTGACTTCGCCTTCTTGTCAATAGCTTTCCACTCATCTGTAATCTTTTCTGGCGGTTCCTCCAAAGCCACATCTAGATTTTTCTGTATTAGCAAATCCGTGATTTGCATCTTCCACCATCCAAAGTTTTGTCCATCGAACTTCTCGATTTTCGTTTTACCCTCATCAGCCATAATACCGGAGATCAAAGAGTGAGAGCCAACACTGGCTCTGATACCACTTGTTAGGTATTACGTGTACGCGGCTGACCCGAAAGGAATCGGATAGGGTGACAGAAATCAACACAATACAACGGTATTTCTAATTGATTTCTAAAACGAATAATAATACGAGACGAATAAGCGCAGCAGCGGAATAAATGACAAAACCCAACACAAATCTGAACTAAATTAATAACCCAAGAAAAACAAACAGAACCAGTGGCAGCAACGTACCGATCGAAACGGAGCAGCAGTTGAAGTTAGGAATGCGGCTATTAATTCTTCAATAGTAATATTAATTGTTGAAAAAGGGGGTTGGTGGCTTTGACTTTCTCACGGATCAATTAACTAATGTTGGCAGTAGGTGTATCGCAAAAACACACACACAGAACAATTATGATAATAATATAAAGCAGTAAATATGAACAAGGGATTTACGTGGTTCGGTCACGGTGTGTAACCTACGTCCACGGGCAACGAACAGGGTCTCTTCTTTTATTGAGGTGCTCAAGAAAATTACAAGATACAACATTGTTTATATAGGGAGGCTAACTAGGGTTTTATTTCTACCTCCATAAGTTACAAGAAATAATATAAAACGGGCCACTAAAGTTGAGTGGGTGGCCAGCCCATTCAACCCTTCTAGTCTTCAACTGCCCAACCCAAGACGGGCCGGGGCTACACCCGTATAGAACCCAACAGTTTTTAATATTCGCTTTAAAATAGCAGTGTTAATTGACATTTTTCTACTTTTTAATGATTTGTTGGTTATACTAGGTTGCAAAAGGCAAGCGCTTCCAAGAGTTATTCTTCAATGGAACATTTGGCAAGTTGTATATCGGGTCCAGACATTCAGAAGAGCCCAGACAGTTTTTACCAGCAACTGATAAGAAGCTGTGGAATTCATCATACATGTACTTTCTTTTGCCACTAGAGTCGTTAGACCCGTTTAAGATCAGCTGGGAAGAGATTGATTCATGTGTTTCCGCCATCGAATTTGTCAACAAATCGTCTTTTTCAAGAGCTGAAAAGCAGAGTGTTGATCTGATCATGACAGATTCTGAAAGCACAAGTGTGATTCATTTTGCAAACAGAGATGTACGCAAAGATGATGATATCACAAACATGGTAGTTTTGACAATTCATACCGGAAAACTATACTCGGTTCTTGAGGTTCTACAAGATGAAACTGCTGAGAGTCCTTTCGATGGAGATGTTAAACAGTTTTCATCATTCAAGAATTATTTTAAACAAAAGTATTCAATTGATCTAGTGTATCCGGGGCAAAACATGTTGCTCCTTAAGCAAGGCCACAAGGCTCATAATCTTCTTGTCGACTTCAATGGTGAAGGTATTTTACATGGAAAAAAGATAAAGGGTGATACTTGTAAGGTGAACAAGGACAAACAGAGATATCATGCACCTTTACCGCCTGAACTTTTGGTTATTATCGATGCGAGGATTGATATTGTTAAATCCTTATATTTGCTGCCCTCATTAATGCACCGGATCGAGTCATTAATGTTGGCTAGCCAGCTTTGTGAAGAAATCACTGGACACATGACCGACATACACATCCCAATCTTATTGGTCAGTGTTGTAATTCATGTTGTACAACACAAAACAAAAAATGGAAACTGCTTGTTTTATGTAATCTATTGTGTTGTTTAGATTTTGGAGGCGATCACGACTCTGAGATGCAATGAAAGCTTTTCAATGGAGCGATTAGAGTTGCTTGGTGACTCGGTGCTCAAGTATGTGGTGAGCTGTGATCTTTATCTTCGACATCCAAACAACGATGAAGGAGAACAGTCTTCTCTCCGAAAATGGCAAGTGCGCAATTCTACCTTGTACAATTTGGGAGTCAGTTGTCGGTTACAGGTAATGCTTCGTAGGTTGTAATCTATGCATATTTAGATGTACAGTTTATAGATAAGTTATGTATTGATGTTGTGTGGAATTTGTTTGCAGAGTTACATAAGAGATGTTGCATTTGATCCTAGCCGCTGGACCGCACCAGGTCAGCTTCCATTGAGATCCTACCCTTGTGATCATGGTGTTGAGACCATAGAGGTGCCTATCGATGCCAAATACCATACCGAGGACACAAAAATTTTAACTGGAAAATGCTGTGATATGGGCCACAGATGGCTGGGCTCAAAGACCATATCAGACTGTGTTGAGGCCCTTGCTGGAGCTTACTTTGTGGGCGGTGGGCTCACCGCTGCTCTGCACTTTATGAAATGGCTCGGTATAAGCTGTGAGCTCGACCCATCACATGCCAATGAAGCCATCAAAGTTGCTTCACTTCATGCATACACCCCAAAACTTGATCTTCTTCAAAGTCTGGAGTCAAAACTCGGTTATGAATTTGCGGTCAAAGGCTTGTTACTGGAAGCCATCACACATCCATCCAATCAAGATCTAGGAGGTGGATACTGTTACCAGGTACATGATTGAATATAGAATTAGAAACTGTTTCATTTAGTTGTTAAACTTTTTTGTAAATATGTTTCTTGTAGAGGCTAGAATTTCTTGGTGACTCCGTATTAGACCTGCTTATCACCCGGCATCTCTTCAATAAGCACAGTGACATTGACCCGGGAGAGTTGACCGACTTGCGGTCGGCATCAGTCAACAACGAAAATTTTGCATATGCTGCAGTGAGAAGAAATCTTCACACATATCTCCAATATTGTTCAGGCTCTCTCCAAACACAAATTTCAGATTATATAAAGTTTGTTGCCATGTCATCAACCGATACAAACTCACTCCAGACCAAAAAGAGCCCAAAGGCACTTGGTGACATGGTGGAGAGTATTGCGGGGGCCATGCTACTCGATACAAAACTTAATCTTGATGAAGTTTGGAGAATATTTGAGTTGCTATTAAGTCCAATTGTCACACCAGCCAAACTTGAGCTTCCGCCTTTACGGGAATTAATTGAGTTTTGTGACTCAAAAGGTTATTTTGTAAAAGACGCGTGTAGAAGCAATGGCAATGTTGTAACAGCCGAGCTAAGGTTGCAGCTTGAAGATGCTTTACTGACCGCAGAGGGTAAGGGTAGCACAAGGAAAGTTGCAAGGGGCCAAGCCGCTCTTAATATGTTAAGTCTGATCGAGGTTCGGCTTCGTTTCTTTTAACTTAATTATTAAGACGATTAAATGCTGATGTTAATGTTGTTTCATTTGACAGAAAAGAGGAATTTCAAGGAAGAATAATGGTAAAGAAAATAGAGATGAGAAAATCAATAATATAAACACCAAAGAATCAAAAGTTTCTATTTCTGATACCTCCAAAACTGAAATCCCAGGTAACCATTATAAAAATTGTGAACTTTTAGGAAACAAACTATATATATATATTTTTAATATATGTTGTTCATTTCAATGGCAGTGTTAGAGTCAATTAACACACAAAAGGGAGGACCAAGAGCTTCACTTTATGAGTTGTGCAAGAAAATGCAGTGGCCAATGCCTATCTTGACTTCATCTGAACATAAGTCAAAGTTAGTGAACATTCTATATTCAAGTTATCTTTTAGAAACCTCTTTGTTCCTTTTGTTTTGTTAATGCTTTAAACCAAATCATCATATTGCAGGACTCCGATTGAAATCGGTGAAGGTGCCGATAAAAGAATAGGCTTCAACAGCTTTGAGACTCAAATAAGTTTGACCATTCCCGATTATTGCATTATTGAACTCATGGGTGAGCCACGAGCAGATAAGAAGAGTTCTTTCGACTCGTCGGCTCTACTCATGCTCTATGAGCTTCAAAGACTTGGAAAACTCAAAATAGGGTAGAATGTTATCCAACTCAATAGCTTGCTCAGTTAACAAACATAAATAGGGATAAAAAAGAAATTATAACTATTAGTTGATGTCAATGGTCTTTTAGTTTTGGATTGTGAAAAGGCCAAACAAGATATTATAATTATATAACTATATATTACTTGAAAGATCTAATATAACCAAAAAGGACATTTGTTAGAAGTCTTATATTGTTCATTGATTATGTTCAAGTCCACAAGCAAGCTATATGCATCTTTATGACCAAGTCACCAAGATAACTAGTTATCTTATAAAACATGTTAAACCGGTCCACTCGAATTAGTTTCTAGATGAAGTGGTTCTACAGATTCAACTCGCTATGTTTCCAATATGAAAAAGAACATGAAAAGTACAGACAAGTTTAGAAATACAGACACAAAATTGTTTGTGGGTTAACTTAAATATGACATACGATCTAAATGCAATATATGGATCCGGTAGAAGTTGCAAATACAATACATGGCATTTGAAGTTGCTTGACAAGAAGTAAATGCTACGTTATCTTATAATAATCCTATTCAATTCAATATTTTTGACTTTTTCATTTTCCAATTTTCAAACACAATTACATATACTAAAGAAACAATGCTCCAGCGGTACCCAATGACTTTCTTTTAAGGGATGTCATCGATTCAAGTCTTGTTATTGAGGCTGGGTGTTGTGGAAACGGGCGCCATCCATGCCATGTAGGCAGGATGGCGCCTAGCACACCGCCACGGCCACCTTCTAAACTGCGCCATCCTCCACCATGACAACGGCGTTTTGAAGATTGGATATTGTGCAAAAGTCCCCTCCCCCTTCCTTTCCTTGACGTGAAACAAATGTGGGGTTTGTTAGTGGGTTTGCTTGGTGTAAAGAAGTAGAGGTTAAAAAAAATATATTAAAACCTAATATTTGGTGGCCTGATTCAAACTCTAATATAGCAATTTCTGATGAGTTAATTGAAAGAATGTAATTGATGGACTTTATTTTAAACTAAAGCATGTTATGTTTTTTTTAATGTGTGGAGAGAAGGAATTCGTAAATAAATTATCCTTCATTCTTGTATATAGAGGAGGGTTATACTAAAAATAAGTAGTTTTCTAGGAAGGTTAGGAATAAATCATAGTCATTGGATCATGTTAATCAATGGTTGAGATTTAAAAGCACCAAAAACCGACATAATTTCCTAGAATTACTCTTTCACCATTATAAACGACATAGCTTCCTAGAATTATTCTTTCACCATAGATTATAATGCCACATGTCAAAAATCTATTGGTTCTTACCATTCCTAGGAAACTCCTTATTCTTATTTGAACCCTTTTCCTTATACATGCATACATACATATATATATATGATAAAATACAATAATCCTTTATCGTACATTACGTACGCGACGCTTCTAACCGTTGATTCCCAAAATCACAATTACACTAATCTGTTCGTCCCTCTCCCTCAATCCGTCTCCACCACCCCTCACCGACATTAGCACAACTCCTTCACCTCCGCTCGCCGGCGCCATCAACACTCTTCGTCACCATCATCTCCGTCGACAACGAACTCATCAAAAAAACACAAAACTCGTCACAGGTTTGTTTAGTTTAATTGAAATTGAAATTGAAGCCAATTGATCAGTTAATCTTTAAAATCGATTCAATTAATCATCAATTTGAAGCTTCAATCGATCAATTTTGAGTTTTGGATGATGGGTTTTTGACATTGAACGTTTAAGATTTGAACGTATTAGCTGAACGTTTAAGTTTTTGCTTGAACTTTTAAAGGCTTGAACGTATGTTAGCTGAACGTTTAAGGTTTTGCCTGAAATTTTAAAGGTTTTGAACGTTTTAGCTGAACGTATGTCGCGTACGTAATGTACGTTAAGCGATTATTGTATGTTAACCTTCCCCTATATATATGTGTATATATATATTTGGTAGTCTGTTTAACTTTAATATTTTAAGTTATGTTTTCTTTTATTCTTTTTGTTGTTTAATTTATATTAAATATATTTAAATTTATTGTGGTAGTGACACGTGACAGAATAACTAGCAAAACTAAGGATTGTCTTACTACCTACGTGACAGTGACGTGTCACAATAACTAGGAAAAACTAGTCATTCCACAACAGTGTGACAGTATGTTGTGCACAAGCCATGAATTTTACCGCATCTGACATTCAGGCGGGCCGGAGGTTCCTCTAAAATTGATGGCGGGGTGCGAACACATCCTTTTCCCAATGAATATACCCACGTAGATGGGATGGGTTTTATTCATCTTTTGAAAATTCAAAGGGAAAATCCCCAAAATAGCCCAACTATAAAATGAGATTCCAACTTTGTCCCTTAAACTTAATATTTTCAAAAATAGCCCTCTTTAATTCATCTTTAACCATGTATTAGGAAATCTAACGCGTCTTTGATGACATGTTAGCATAACACGTCGTCAAAGACACATTGGATTTCCTAACACATGGTTAAAGATGAGTTAGGCCTCCAAACACGTAGTCAAAGATATGTTAGCATCAAACACGTAGTCGAAGATATGTTAGCGTTTTTGTTTGTTTTTTTAATATTATATTTTTATAACTAGTTTAACTTATATTTGTTTTTCTTTTATAACTTTTAATATATAAAAGTTTTATATTATTTTGAATATACCGATGAGACATGCTTATTTTTACCTACTGGCCAACATAAACTAACTCAAACTCGAGCCGTGCCAAATCAATATCGAAATATTCAATAAAATTTGACCCCGCTTGGTTTTAAATAAAATTTATGTCGGTCCAAAGATAAAAGTAAACATTTCTTGTCCGTATATTCGAAATAATATAAAACTTTTATATATTAAAAGTTATAAAAGAAAAATAAATATAAGTAAAACTAGTTATAAAAATATAATATTAAAAAACAAACAAAAAAGCTAACATATCTTCGACTACGCGTTTGATGCTAACATATCTTTGACTACGTGTTTGGAGGCCTAACTCATCTTTAACCATGTGTTAGGAAATCTAACGCGTCTTTGACGACGTGTTATGCTAACACATCGTCAAAGACGCGTTAGATTTCCTAATACATGGTCAAAGATGAGTTAAAGAAGACCATTTTTGAAAATATTAAATTTAGGGGAAGAGTTATCTTATTTTGTAGTTCCGGGGTTTTCCAAAATTCAAAACATATGCTTGGTCGTTGAAAAATCAAAATAAAATACGTGTCTTTCTTAAAGATCTATTTTTCGGTGTGTTGTTGTATCAACGAGAATCTCTCAGTTTACTACAGAATCCAAACTGCAAAATAATGATCGTTTGAATATTCCATTTTGTTCTTGAACGATTCACATTAATTACACTGAATGGGACGAAACTCTCATCTGGGTAATCCCAATTATGATTCTATCACCTTTAACCTCTCAATTACTTCATTAATTTCTGGTTTGATTATTGTTTTATGTCAATTACAAATTCATGTTCTTGCTCTTTAAGTCAAACCCTAGCATTAGATCTTGTAATTTGTGTTAGTTAAACTTACAGGTTACATATATTATCATGGAATTGAATTCCCAGATGTGGGTTTCATTTATTGGATATTAAAGTTTGAATCTTTGATCAAAACATAAAAAGTCTTGTAAAATGTTTGACTTTTTAGTGAATGCACATATTTAAAAAAGTTTCATCTCCAGGTGAGTATCAAGAAGTTGATACCGAATCAGACACGTATAATTTGCTGGAATCGAAGCAAGATGATGATGACATGTATACAAAAGATGGGACTGTGGATTACTGTAACAATCCGGCTAATAAGAAAAAAACCGGGACATGGAAGGCGTGTGGCTTCATCTTAGGTGAGTACTATATTTATTATTTAAGGGCATATTTGTATGTGGAATTATATTCATTTGTAGCGTTATATTTATAGGCAATGAATGCTGTGAAAGACTGGCTTATTATGGAATGAGCTCCAATTTAGTAAGGTACTTTAAGTACCATTTGAATGAACATAGCGCAACGGCTTCAAGAAATCTTTCAACTTGGTCTGGAACTTGCTATCTTACACCATTAATCGGAGCGTTTGTGGCTGATACTTATCTCGGTCGATACTGGACAATCACCATCTTCTCAATTATCTATGCAGTTGTGAGTATGATAGGAATGGGTCGATGCGGTTAGCTTTTTGTTCTAAAGGGTCAAATGTGTAAAATCCAAAACTTGAGCTAAAAAGGAAATGAATCAAATAGAAATTGTCCACAATTTTTCGGCTTAATTAATTATATTATCATTTTTTTACAAATGTTATAATCCTATTTGTCGTATTTTGTTATTTATTACAAAATTAAAAAGTCAGGACGAAAAGTGTTTATGGTCAATCCAACTCGACCCATTCGAAAATTTACGTGTTTTGGCATGTTACCTAGGGGTGTAAACACGAGCTGAGCTGCTCGGGAGCTACCCGAGATCAATTTGCTAAAAGCTCGAATCTAACCGAGCTTAAACGAACTCCAGCAAAAATCGAACCAAAAAAATAAGTTTGTTTAGTAAACAAGCCTGAGTTTCACTTCTCGAGGTAGTAGGCTCAATGAGCAAATATATATGTAGTTTTATTTAATATATTAAACATATATTTGTATAAATTTATTATATATAAAATTACAATAAAAATAACTAAATAACATATATCATGTTGTATATATAAAATTTGTTATAATGTATATAAATAAAGTAATAAAATAAATAATAAATAACAAACGAGTTGAGCCCGAGCCAAGCTCAAGCTTGAAAAACTAATCATGAGCCGAGCTCGAGCTTAGACCATCTCAAGTTTGGTTGCTCGTTAACCTTCCTAAATTTTTACCCAACCCACTAATCTTGCCACCAATCAAAGCCACTAGGTTATGCTATTTTGTGATAACAGGGCATGGGGATGCTAACATTATCAGCATCGGTCCCGGGGCTAAAACCAGCATGTTATGAAAAAGATGTTTGCACTGCAACCGGAGCTCAAATTGCGCTATGCTTCACATCTCTTTACCTCGTGGCACTAGGAACCGGGGGAATTAAACCCTGTGTCTCATCTTACGGTGCGGATCAGTTTGATGATCATGATGAGGTTGAGGAAAAACAAAAGAGTTCTTTCTTTAACTGGTTTTACTTCGTCATAAACATCGGTGCACTTGTGGCTCATTCTGTCTTAGTTTGGATCCAAGACAATGTTGGGTGGGGTTGGGGGTTCTCGGTTCCTACTATTGCTATGGGGATTGCTATCGTGTCATTCTTTTCGGGTACTAAATTGTACCGGAACCAGATGCCTGGTGGCAGCCCACTCACTCGCCTTTGCCAGGTGGCGGTTGCTGCTTTCAAAAAGAGAAAGATAGAGGTTCCATCTGATACTTCACTCTTGTATGAGACTTCAGATGACAGCTTTTCGATTTCTGGAACCCGCAAGATCAATCACACCTTAGATTTTGTGTAAGTCATTAGTTTTATAATCTTTTAATCAATGTTTTATTTAGGCTGTTATATGTGTCGTGTTCGCGGGATGGCTGGTTGAACACAACATGAACCCGAACACGAGATGTGTGTTTGCAGGTTGTCCGTTTAACCCGAAAAAAAGGTTATTTAAACTTTTTCTACATATCAATACTCTAGAGTGTTGAAATTACATATTATTATTTTTATTAAGCAAATATGTTTAAACCATGCCATATGCTCATATAAAATTAAAAGGACTCTAATAGTTTAATTTATTATGTAAAACACTCCTTTTTAAAATATCTAAATAAATATATAAACGGGTTAAACAGGTCAGCCCACGAACCCACCAGGTTGGCATGAACACAACCCGTTTAGCTAAACGTGTTCATGGATTCGACCCGAAACTGACCTGAGCCCGTTCAGACTAAACCCAAACCTGTTAGATCCATGTCATGTCAAAAGTTCACACTCCTAGTTTCAATGTTTTTACTAGAGGTGGCAAGATGAGCGGGTTGGGTAGCAGTTTAAAATATGTTAAGGTTAAAACGGGTAAAAACTTGTTGCTTTTCAGCTTTTTCGATAAGGCAGCCGTGGTCACACCCTTGGATCAAAAAAACGGGTCGATAGACCCGTGGAAGCTTAGCTCAGTGAGTCAGGTCGAGGAACTAAAAGCCGTGTTACGGTTGCTTCCAGTTTGGGCCACAGGTATCATCTTCGCCACCGTCTACTCACAAATGAGCAACCTATTTGTCCTCCAAGGGTCCACTCTCGACCCCCGCGTGGGCACAACCGGTTTTGAGATTCCACCAGCTTCACTCGGGATCTTCGACACTATCAGCGTGATATTCTGGGTCCCGGTCTATGATCGTGTCATAGTTTACGTGGCCAGTAAACTCACAGGTCAAAAAAATGGGTTGACCCAACTCCAACGGATCGGGACCGGCCTCTTCATTTCCATATTCAGCATGGTCTGTGCTGGGATTCTTGAAGTCGTTAGGCTCGAGATCGTTTCAAGAAACGATTATTATGACCTCGAATGCATCCCAATGTCTATTTTTTGGCAGGTGCCCCAGTATTTTCTTATCGGGTGTGCCGAGGTTTTTACATTTATCGGGCAGTTAGAATTCTTTTATGAACAAGCTCCTGATTCGATGAGGAGTTTGTGCTCGGCTCTCCAACTAACTATAACCGCCCTCGGGAGCTATGTAAGTGCTTTTCTTGTGACGGTTGTAACGGTCATTAGCACTAGGGATGGTAGCCTGGGGTGGATAACGGATAATCTTAACTACGGGCACCTAGATTATTTCTTTTGGCTTTTGGCGGGTCTAAGCGTCGTGAATTTGGCGGTGTTTATCGTGTTAGCACGAAGGCATACGTATAAAAAGCCTGTTGCGGCCGTTCGTTGATGTGGGTTGTATCCTTTCCTGCTTGTTTATTGGTTTGTATATACAGTGTGTCTGCTACTTTTGATGTTGTATATTGTGATGTCCATATAAATATTTGTGCATATGGCAATGCCCATAGAAATGTTTGTAATGCATTCTTATAAATGATTTACAGTTTCTTGATAATTTTGTTCTACATAGATTTTTGGTTCTTTGTAGGCTGTATGATTTTTTAAGTTGTTATATATGAGCCTAATTATCAATAGTAACTGTCAATTTATAAACCTAGATAAAGTGCCTCAATAGCTTAAATGTCAATTTCTAGGCAATAAAGGTGTTAAAAGATTCTTCTATTGCCATAGCAAACCTTATATATTGATGTATATTTTGGTTATTAAGACATTTAAATTTGTTCCAAATTTCAATTTCGTTTGTTGCAAGCATGGTTAAAAAGACCTAAACTGTAAGTAAAGGGTGTATGAGTTAGCCGGTCTAAACAAAATTAGATTAATTACTTGAATGCTAGA
>NW_027506633.1:47500-48685 GCF_021521415.1 Bidens hawaiensis
TTATGGGGGTTAATAGAACGAATCACACTTTTACCACTAAACTATACCCGCTACAATGCAATTATTATATCTAAATGGACCTTTTGTCGAGGCACTTCTGTATATGTGTAACTGGGCTTCTTATATAAGAAGATATATTTTACTTACATAGTACAGACTCGCTCAGGAATTTAATGAACCAAGCCCTTTTTTTAACTCAGTGGTAGAGTAATCCCATGGTATCACGTAAGCCCTTGGTTCAAACCCGACAAGGGGCTTTGTTTTTGTCGTAGTATTCATATGAAGAATATCGCTATTCTTCATATGAATAAAAAAGTAACCAACTTTATAATGTATAATATTATCATCTAATGAGTTATAGTATATTAGTTATCACGAATCATGATAAGTCATCTGTTTAATCACCAAATATTCCTATTTTCAATTAGGCCAATGAAATCCATTGTAAAGATTAGAAATCAATAAAGGAAAAATAAGTGGACCTGACCCATTGAATTATGACCATATCCGCTATTCTGATATTCAAATTCAATAGAGATGAAATTGGAACAAGTTGACCCCCCCTTTTTTCTTTTCATTTCTTTGGACTCCGCAAGAATTTGTCAATATTTCCAATTCAATCGTCTTGTTATATAGGAATAAATTGTCATTTCGTTCCTTCACAGAGAACCATTTCTTCTAAGTCACAAGATAAGAAAAATTTTCACTATCTTTCTTTGATTACAGGATCGAGATTTATTTATATCTATATAATATTTCTATTTAGATTGATAGCTATCAGATCGCGGCTTGTTGTACCAAAAATTTCCATTTCTTTGCATCCAATATTTTTTTTTCAATCATATGAAGTTATGAAGAATGGATGCGGGATAAATACTCTCGTTTCCAGTCTACTATGATTGTTATTGTATTGAGTATTGAAGTGAAGTAAAAAATTGGAAACTATCTCTTTTCTAACAAAGAAATAGAAAAAGTTTAGTCATTTTAGTATACATAAAAATTAGAAGTTAGAATAGAAAGAGAGTTCTTTTTCTTAATCTCATGAACAAGATCTAAGAATCCATTTAGTTTATGGAATAAGATGGGGGGCAGATCTGAGGATCAACCGGTAGTGCGCGAGGGGATTGCTTTTTCCTTGAACAGTTCTTTCAAAAAACGAATATATCTGATTCATGAGTCATAAGA
>NW_027506634.1:0-25000 GCF_021521415.1 Bidens hawaiensis
CGTTTTTACTTAATTAGTCCAAAAATATGATTTTTGATCACTCTTGGTGTTTTGATATTCCCGCGGGTTCGTTAGTTGCGAACTTGCCAGTTTTTATAAAAACTGAATTTGTTTAATCTTTAAATTAGCATAATGAATTAACCGTTAATCATTAAATTATGAAAATTTAGCCACTTATCAATTAAAATATGTAGATTTTTATAAAAATATTTTTGGAATTATTTACTGAATTAATAATTTATAAAAATTCATTTTATCAGCTATATTTCGCCTGAAAATCGTCTGTTTATCCTAAACAATTTCCAAAAATTCTACAAAATTTCCTGAATACTCAAATCATGTCCCAAAACAACCTGTATCAATTCCAGAATGTAAAAAGCCTGTTCAATATTCTTTTCGGCCCAAATTCGGCTATAAAAATTCGCATGAACGCATATGTACAAAACACCCTTAGACTTCTCCAAATGATCTCAAAATTCATATGTGATCAAAATACATTAAATCTGAGTTCCCAGAAAAAGTTCATAATTTTTGAAGTATTTTAGCTATTTTTTCCAAATAAACGTCCCAATTCGGTAATAAATTCGCCAAATATTCTAGGATGGTCAAATAATTACCAAATTTGAACAGGGAATCAATGACATGGTCCTTGATGTCCCAAAAAAATTTCAATGTCTAATAATATGCACATCACAACCTTAACCTAAACAGCCCGTAAGCGAGTGTTTCGGTATTACCTTAGCGGGTTTGGCTCGTTTCCGACTTTTTAATCAAGTTTTCAGGTTCTTGTGCTTCTAAGCAAGCTAGGTACAAGTCCTATATCACAAACCAAGCAATTTTTCATCAACATAACAGCCCTTAACTTAGGGTTTCGGCTAGTGCACAAAAACGAACTTTTGAACCGTAAAAACGCCGTTTCAGCCCTTTCATCCGTGTTTATGGCCAAAAAAACTATCAAAACAGGTTCCTTACCGTGTTTATGATCAAAACATGTTTATGGACCATTTTTAGGATTTTTACACGGTTAGGAATGATTTTTAGTAACCAAGACATGTTTTTATGGTATTAAACGACTTTAAACAAGTACAAAAGCTACTTATTTAAGCTCCTTACCTTAGGGTTTGAAGGTTTTCTGGCTGGAGCAAAACTTGTTTCCAGAATTCTCATGAAAAAGATATCACAAAATATCTTAGAACTTGTTTAAATATGAAAAGGGTTTAAGCGGGGAAAGTCTTCTTTGGCGGGCTAGGCTCGTTGGGTCCCCTTTTGGGCCCATTTGACCCACTTTTCTCGATTTACATGCCCGAACGTGAAATGCTGAGTCCAAATTTATTTTGGGTTCGGTTTCTGGCGACAAAAATATATCGGGTGCGACAAACGGAGCGAAAACGAGTGTTTTTCGGCTAGTTTTGTGTAAAATTATAAAAACATACTATACGTTTGTAAAAATCAAAAATATTTTCATGGATTGCTTAAAATATTTCAAATAAGTGTTTGGTAAATCATTTTCGGCTTAACGGATGATACAATGCTTGGTTTGTAACTATCTTTCGCGTTAAAATCTATAGCGGGTAGTTAAACGAGCATGTTTTCGTTTAACTTGTTTGCTATCGAACTAAGGCCATATTACTAATATTTTAGCTTGCATAGATCGTTTATCGCTTATAGATAGCACCCTGGGATATCCGGACCATAACCAGACCCGTTTGGTTATTCGTTTGTTCGTTACGCAATAAGTGGTTAAACGCTTATTCGAGTTTATAAGTACTAAGGTGTACTCGGTTTTGCCACGGGTGTCACATTCTCCCCCAGTTAAGAAATTTCGTCCCCGAAATTCAATATGCCAAATATGCTCTTTTTGGGGAAAATTTTATAATCATTTGTTTCGGAATTCGTTTTTCTGTTTCCGAACACGTTTGATTCCCCGTTGTGGATTCCACTGAATTTTATTCAATGAGATTTTATTGTGTCGCAACTGTTTGATTTTCCCCGCTCAGAATTTTCACGATTCTCTTTACAGAGTTTAGTTGTATAAAAGTTTTCAAATAATACTAATTCTGCCATGTCAGTAAGGCAATCGTTTTGATTCGATATATGAAATATCGGGAGTGAAATAATTTTGTTTAATACGTTATGGGGTTAACTTTCAAGGCAATTTTGTACAGTGCTATATATTTTAGAATCAACTCACCGTTCCTCAACTCAACTAACAACTTTCAAAATTTGATAACTTCTCGTATTTCTCAGTATAGCCCTCTTGTTAGCCTTAGGCGGCTTTCGGTTTGTTATTAATATTACGAGCTTTATTTATGATTCTCGAAATCGAATCGGATTTTGTATTTTGGATGCCACCAATTTTTTTCAATTTTAATAAGATGGCGAGTTACATTCTTGCTCGTATAATATAGTATATTACCACTTGTATAATATTATGATGACTGTTATTGTACGAGGATTGAAATTACTGGTCTCACTTTTCTCTATTGTTTGAATAGTTTATTTGATTTGATTGTTTTATAGAGGATTATAGACCGTGCTTAGGCCAATTAGGGATCTAAAATTTCATACACAATTCACCAAGAGTAAGATTTTGTTAAGGCGAGTTTTTCAGTTGGATAGTTGTTACAAATCAGAAGAAGGTATTTGGAGTGGATTAGTCAGGGAACTATCATTCAGCTTGAATTGCTTTCTTGGGATGTTTAAGGAACACATATTAAGGGTTCTATTTTAGTTTGTTTCCCACTTCCAATGGGGTATCTCGAATTGTTGTAGCATCTCCGAGGATCTTTAGTATTCCCCCAGATCTTATAATAGTGCACACTTTACAACACATGAGCCTATGATTCCTTCATAGATTTCGCTTGCATCTTTATACTATTACTCAGTTTATCCAAACATCTGGCCTGACTTTTCTTTGTTCATCACTCAGTTATTAAGGCTATAAAAGTTTAAAGTTCAAGTTTCAGTTACGGATAGTATAGTTTTCCTCATCCGTGTTTCATCATTGGGGTACTAGGTTTTGTTCCGTGTACGGGATCACTTCTTTATCTAGAAGAGGCAGTATAACAGTTCTATTTCTATATATAACCTTCATTTGAACTCAATTAACTAGTCCATACTGACTATTACACAATGACTCCTCATTTCCACCGGGAGTGCATCGATAGGGAATAGCTAGTTATTTAGGTTAAGAGGGTAGTTTTTCGAGTAATATGGTTAGTATTTATAGTCTTACTTTTGGTGGTTTCTATAGTATACAAAATTGTTATTTTACTAGACGGTATATTTTCCAAGGTAATAACTTGTAGGAACGAAACGTCTATCGGTGTCCGTAGTAAATAAACTAAAGTATATTAGGCATTACTAGGAACGTACCTGTTGCTACATTTGTTCTATCCGGTTTATTCACAATACTTGACCCCTAGTCGAGTTAGACGTCGATGTCGGTCCTTGCCTTTGTCTTCCCGTCGCAATTGGGTTCAATCTAGGGTAGTCTTTCTTGATGTGCTTCACACTACCACACTCATAACAGGCATTACGGTTTATTATGGTTTGGTTTTGGTAGACTGGTTGTTGTCGTTTTGGTTGCGGTTGGGGTAGTCGTGAGTCCTGGAGTTGGGTTGGTGGATTTATAGTATTCATAACGGTTCTATAATTTCGGGCATAGTGTCCCACTTTCCCACATTTGTGACACACATTGGTCCGACATTCACCAACATGATGATAACCACATTTTCCACATCTAGGCAAAGGCCCGTTACTTATCTTGCTTCACATCGGAACTGATCATAGTGTAATTTTGTATTGCAAGGCGCACACATTTATCTGTTGTCTTTCTTGTATTCCCGCTCCATAATTGGTTCGTTTTGTACCAGATGATTCCCCGGGCATTCTTAACGCACCACTTCTAATCAAATCAGAAGTTACAATGCCAGCTTGTAACACGGCATTTTCGAAAGTTACAGGGCCAGTTGAATTAACCAAACTCCTGACTTTGGGGCTAAACCCCAAATGTAGCATTCAGTACTTTTAGATTCTGGAGTAGCTAACCATGGGACTAGACGAGCCAGTTCGTTAAAGCGATGGGTATACTCCAAGTGATCTGCACCCTTCATTTCTAGATTCCAAAGTTCTTGCTTTAAATTCTGAATTTCGTTTATCGGACAAAAGTGTTTTATCATAAGATTTTTAAGTTCTGTCCAAGACATACGATTGGTTGCCTCTTGTCCTCGAATTTGCACAACAGTATTCCACCACATTAGCGCGTGGTCTACAAATGTAGAAGTAGAAATTTGACAATACAATCTGGTGGACAGTTAGTGATATTAATGATGGATTCAGTCTTTTCAATCCACTTTACCAGTCCATTTGGTCCTTCAGTACCGCTAAATTCCATAGGTTTACATAGCATGAAGTTCTTAAGTTGATATCCGTGTTGCGGGGGATTTTGATTGTTACAACTATTGTTCAAGTTCGGTGGGAGTTATCATTATTGAAAGTAATATTGGTATTCAACGGGGGAGTATTAGTTGTGATAGTATCAGTATTTATCGGGGGAGCATTTGTGTTTGTATTAGTATTTGTTGGGGGATTAGTATTTACGGCCGCGTTAGCGTTCGACACTTGATTTGTATTCATAGTTGTATGGATACCAGCAGCGAATTGTGCTGCTATTGTCGGAAGTACTGTTTGTAGTTGTCGAGCGATCATCTCGGCTATATCTGCCTCAGACAACATGTTTACTTTCTTCGGGGCCATTCTATAACAATAACCAGTTATCCAACAATTAACAAAATTCACATACACTAATGATCACAAAAGGAATTACAATAACAAGTAATCAGGTATTTCAATTAACACGTATATATCACACTGGTTTGTTCTCGAGTCTGAATACTAAGGATAGTATGTAAAATTAGCCTAGAAAACGCCAAAGTTTGCTTATATATTAAAAGTTGTCATCTCAAGACAAGAAATTTTAACCCAATAGGGGTCAATGTTTGTATTAAAAATGCCCAAATCGTCTTCAATATTAGCATAGCGCACCACCATATGCTTGTATGGAGTATCAGAAGCTATACACGAAAATACCATACTATCCTTATCTATCAAAGCACGCGTTATAACAATTATAAATAGTTCACAACTTATACGACAATTGTTCCTATACGATCCCATTATTGGGAAACTGTTTTTGTTCGGTCTCTCCTGTAGGTAGATATTTGCTCATTACGAGTTTAATCAGTACGTTATAATGGGAATGCACGTGTACATTCCACCTGACTTCTGAATGTTTGTTAACTATAATCGTGAAATATATTCTTTCGCCAGGTCATTCAGTTTTCGTAGGCATGTCGGACTTAATAAAAGTAGTAGTTTACTAGTTGGAGGTAAGTAGGTTCCATTCCAGTTGGGGCACGTCATCATTTCGTGAGCATGAGATTTCTCTTCTATAATAACCAATTGGAATAGCAAAATATAGGAGAGGTTGGAGGTTGTCTTTCATAGATAGTTCGAAGAGTTTGCTTGTTAGGGAGGTTCATCAGAGTTAGTTGTACTGGTGATACGTAAAGGAAATTACTATTATTAATATTTCTTAATATTATTAGTACATTATATGTACTGGTAGTAACGATTGCTCATATTATAATTGAAAACTCAGTTTTGGTAATTATCATATTTATAATTTGATAAATCGGGCTCATCACTAGGTATTTCCCCTAGGGATGGTGTTTGTTTCTGAACAACAGAATTGGAAGGATGACCGGAAAATAGTTTAGATTAATGTCAAAGGAACCAGTTTATAAGATAGGATTGGATTCAAACTGTGGAGTATTATATATATATATATATATATATATATACACATATATATGTCTTCTTGAAATTATTATCTGTAAGTCACACCTCCAACGGTTCGTTCCCGGGCCTTATATATTAAGCCCCTTTTGTGGTTCCGTCACATCACCAGATTTAGTTTAAACTTATTGAAGCATTCTTGTATTCTCACTCATGGGCAACACCGGTTCTTCATCAATTGTAAAACTACTCACATCTTTCGGTGCAATCGCTAATCAGAAGAGAATGTTTTACAATAGTTTAGATCCGCACAAAAGATATTATTAATTAGGGCAGAAACAAAATATTTTATTTGTTATGAACAGATATAATATTAATTACAATAAAATATAATATTAATTTTGGTAAGATATAATTTTGATTAGAATAGGAATTAATAGTGATTATAACCGAATATAATATTGGTTATGATAAGATTCAGTGTCATCCGTAGTACCGTACGTACACGTATCCCTATACCTCGTCTCAGATAAGCACGTATGCACATGTCATATATACTTCACATCACCTTTATGCACGTATGTTGCCATTTTTACCTATCAATAAGTTCCGCGACTTCTCCCCGAATTCCCTCGTACAAGCAAGTCTGTTATTACGTTCCGGACCATAATAACTCACTTGCCCTTCGAGTTCATCCCGGCATCCATCATTATCTATCGTTACTCATTATTAACTTTCCCAGTGATAATCGAGCCTACGGTTATATTATAGGTATCCTATGGGATAACCTAATTCTTTATAACCAATGGCTCTGATACTGTAACACCCCAAAACCGCAGCGGAAACGTAAACGGGATGCAACAGACACCTCTGATATCAACCACATTGCTTATAAAGAAAACTGATTACATTACTAAACTTCAAATTACATTATCTCGTATTTCATTGTCGTCTAGGTGATACACACATCATACAATACGATACATAATTCTGTTTATTATAATGTATCCTAACATCCCACACGCAAATCGTACACACATCAAGCACTTAGCACGTAAGCAATCACTTCATCTTAATTGTACCTGAAAAGCATGTGAGAAAACGGGTCAACTACGAATAGTTGGTGAGTTTCACAATTTGAGTAAACCTTGATAAATCAATATCATAATATAATATTATCTGGGGTCACTGTTAACCCAGTACTGTACCCTTTCCGGGGGCAATGTTAACCCAGAAACACCTCTTTGGACATCTGGGGACACTGTTAACCCAGTACGGTACCCATTCCGGGGGCAATGTTAACCCCGATACACTTCAAGAGACATCTGGGGACACTGTTAACCCAGTACTGTACCCATTCCGGGGGCAATGTTAACCCAGAAACACTTCTAGAGACATCTGGGGACACTGTTAACCCAGTACTGTACCCATTCCGTACGATTCCCGTACAATCAAATATATATAAATCCACGCAAATCCATGCGTTCAGTATGTACTTAAACATTTCAATAGTAACATGCTTCCGCCCCGGGAAAATATTTGGAAACAATTCAGAAAAAGGGACTCGTGAAACTCACCTTAGCACATGCAAGCAGGTAACAACAATCATTATCAGTTAACACGTCCAATCTGTAATATGATCCCTACGATCGTTACTATACATTCATTATTAATATAACTTTAACCGTATCAACCGGTACATCTGGGTACACTGTTAACCCAGCACTGTACCCGTTCTGGGGGCAATGTTAACCCAGAAATACTTCTCCGGACTCAGATTGTGATATCGTTTAGAGTTCCATGGTCACAACTACTATTAGTCGTTTTTCTCGTTTTGCGTGCCTAGCACGGTTATCCGTTTTTACGTTTCAAAAATGAGTTTAGTCACACACGACCCGAAAGTAGTGGTTGAATGATAATTTAATTAAAGTTGTGAGATTTGAGCTCGGTTTAGACGCCCCGATTGGCCGCGGGTCCCGTTTCCGTCTTTGGCGTACCGGAAACTGTTAAATCGGTTAAAAATACCCAAATCATCCGAATTATTTTTGGATGATTCATTTTTACTTGTTTAACTCTATTATATGAAAATAGTTCATTTTTAGGGTTTTTATACGCCAGTCAGTTCGTTTAGACGAACTTTACCGGTTTATGCGTTTTAGACTTTAAAGGTTTGTTTTTATCTTCATTTTTGCACAAATAATTATCCGTTTAGTCTCGGATCTTGAAATTTTGCACAAATAACTTTTTGACAGTGGGGAATTTAATAAAAATATTTCCAGAATTAATTTTTATATTTAAAATTTATTTATCTATTTTTAAACACCATTTAAACACTAAATATGTCGTAAATACCAAACGATCTTAGAAAAATCCCAAATTTTTCCTGGAGGTCCCCTGCCATCCACATAGTCACCTGTAATTTTTCCAGAACCAAAATCTTCTTTTAAATGCCATTTTCACTAAGACCGAGTTAGAAAACCCTAGAACTCGTTTAACCGAAAAGCCTACTTAGACTTCACCAACTGACCTGAAATTTTGTGAGTGATTTATACATATTATAAAAAGCTTATCTGAAATTTTCCAGAATTTTTCATGATATTTAACTATTTTTCACCATTTTTGGCCAAAACCGAGCATTAAATTCACCAAATATTCATCCTTTGTCCAAAAATTACCAAAAATTCACAGAACTCATATTTTCATATATCTAACACCTCTGTAAAATTTCATGACCTAACTCTAAACACATCACAATCTGTCCAAATCTCCAAAACTGAACATAAACCGAATATACCTTTCGTTTTCCGCCACTACAAGCTACAAACTCGTCTTTCCGCCTTATTTACCACTAAATACAGAACCTACAACCAACATACCACAATACCAAGCAAGTTACACTCACGATCAAGCCATTTCTTTCATGGTTTCGGTTATGATTCCAAAAACAAAGATTTAACCGTAAAAATTCGTTTTTGATTCGTTTAACTCCTTTCTTGGACCAAGATCCCTTGTATAACCCGTATACATCACTTGATCATGCAAGAATCGGTTTTCATCATTGAAACCTCATTTTCTTGCAAACAAACTCAAGAAACGATGATGGAAACGTGATTAACTCGATTCTTTACCTTGCTTTCTTGCTCCAAAGTCTCGGTTTTGGATCATGAATTTGAGAGAGAAGGAAGATTTGTTGAATGGTTGTTAAAAAAAAGAAATGAAATGAATGGGGGTAACCCATTGGGTCCGGTCGCAACTAAGGAGGGGTGGGGTGGGACCCACCTCTTCATTCCTATCCACACATTTGGATTCTCGTAATCCGGATAATGTTTTGGATAATCTGGTTCGGTTCGTTTTTCGGTTAAATGTTTAATTCGGCTTAAAACGAGGCTAAAACGGTCGTTTTTCGGCTAAAAATGAAATTTATATAAAACCACTTTAAAAAACTTAAACCATGACTTCCATTAACTTAAAATACCATGTTATTAATAATTGCGCATCTTTTTCGGCTTGATCGGTTGTCTCTTGCTCGGTTTGGTATTAAAGGTTTCGTTTAACGTACCGGCGTATCATTAAATCGGAATTCTTTTTCTGTGCCGTACTTTACTTATCCCGAAGCATTAATGCTTCGTAAAATCACTAAATATTATAGATATCGTCTATAATTGAACCCTCGATTCGTTCGGGTTTCAATAATTATCGATCGATTAATCGCATATTCAATACGATGAATTATATATTCACGTACAATCAATATAGTGAACCACGTATTCTCGTATAATTACTATGGTAATTCATGTACCCGACATTAAATATGACGTAACTATTGTCTACCGGTTAGGGTATACCGGGTTTTGTCGGAATCGTTACATTTTCCCCCCGTTAAGAAATTTCGTCCTCGAAATTTTACACGTCCACTATCCCCTTTCGAGGGAAAGGTGGGGGGTTTTTCCTTCAGAATTCACCCTCGCGTTACCTGGTATAATCTGGTCCTCGCTGTGAATTCCACTTAATCTTAATCAATAAAGCTTGGTATGTCCTAACTGTTTAGTTTTCCCGTCTACTAACTCTACGGATTTATTTATGATATCACGCATGTTTTCTATGAGTACCTCCATTACTAGTACTTTCGTTGACTCGTCGCTTAGGTACTTTTCAATCCGTATACATGGCAAAACATCATGTATAGTACTTAGCCCCTGGAGTACTTTAATCGATAAACTAAATGACCAACCATGGAGATAGTCTCATGAGGTCCAATATATTAAGGAGCTATTTTCGGTTTTGCCAAACCTCATACCACCTTTCTAAGGTGATGCCTTAAAAATACCTTGTCACCTCTTTTCCAGCGACAATGGTTTCCTTTGAATGTTGGCATAAGTCCTTTGCCAATCTCACGCTGCTTTCAACTTATCTTAAATATTATAAATCCGATTTGTTGTTTCTAAAATCAATTCAAATCTTATGGCTTGACTGACGCCCATTTTCAATTTAACAAATTGGTGATAATTACTTCACCCATAGAAAGCTTCAAGCTCTCGATGCTTCCTTCCCCTCCTTCCAATAATGGTAGTAGGATGACTATTTCGATCTGAGATCATTAAAAATGGTACTCCAAGACGAGATTCCATTTCACCATCAGGAATTTGGGCGAGAATTCATTGTGGTAATCGTCATGGATTGGGATGAAATGCGAGGATTGGTTAATCGATCCGCGATTACCCAATTCACATCATGCCTTTGATATATCTTGGGAATTTGCGTCGCGAAACCCATTGTAATTTATTTCCACTATCATTGGCGAATTTTCTGTCGTTGTGGCGTTCTCTAGGGTTTTCGGTGTGCAGCCTTATCTCTTGCACAACTTAAATATTTACCATCATACGTAACCATATCTTTCTCCAAACTCGGCCATTAATAAAATCCTTTCAGATATTCGTATCATCAATAGTCTAATCCGATCCCGGATGTATGGAATATTTCGATCTATGCGCTTCGTCCATGATTAATTCACGAAGGTCATGGAGGGTCGGGATCCAAACCCGATTTTTGAAGTAGAGAATTTCGTCCACGCGCTGTTCGAAATTCTTCTTATTGCCGTAAAGTCCCTCCTTTTCCAATTGTTCCTCTTTCAACGCCTCACGTTGAGCGACTCGATTCAGGTCCGAAAGGTTCGACTGGACTATCATCCCTAGCGCTTTCACTCGCAATGGCTTAACCCGATCTTTCCTACTCAAGGCATCGGCTACGACGTTAGCCTTGCCGGGGTGATAACGGGTGTCACAGTCATAATCGCTTAACAACTCAACCCATCTTCGTTGCCTCACATTCAGTTCCTTCTGATCAAATATGTGCTGCAAACTTTTATGATCGGTGAAGATGGTGCACTTCTTACCGTAGAGATAATGTCTCCAGATTTCAAGTGCGAAGATAACCGCTCCCAGTTCTAAGTCATGAGTAGTGTAATTTTTCTCGTGTACTTTTAACTGTCGGGGAAGCATAGGCTATAACCTTATTATTCTGCATCAACACGCATCCTTACCCTCTACGCGATGCGTCACAATACGCGACAAAACCATCGTCTCCATCGGGGAGACTTAAAATCGGCGCTTGGCACAATTTTAATGGTTTCTATCTTATTTGGGTCTATGTTAAATCCTTGTTGCTTTACAACATGACCAAGGGATTATGCCTTCTTTATTCAAAATCACATTTCGAAAACTTCGCGTACAACTCCTCTTGCTTTAACACTTCCACAATTTTCCTTAACCGTCGTTCGTGCTCTTCTTTACGTTGCGAATATATCAAAATATCATCAATGAATGTTATGACAAATTTGTCAAAATAAAGTTTACAGACTCGGTTCATGAGTTCCATGAATGCTGCCGGCGCATTTATTAGCCCGAAAGGCATAAATAAGAATTCATAATGGCCGTAACGAGTCCGAAACGCTGTTGTTGCAATGTCCTGCTCTTGGGTTTTTCATTTGGTGATAACTATATCTAAGATCAATTTTCTAAAAATAAATCGCCCCTTGCAGTTGGTTAAATAGATTATTTACTTCGAAGAAGTGAATACCTATTCTTGATCGTCACTTTATTCAATTCTCCCTACTCAATACATATCCCAACACTTCCGTCCTTCATTTCCCAAATAACACTGGTGCACCCCATGGTGACTAACTAGGTCGTATGAATCCTTTATCCAACAATTCTTGTAACTGATTGGATAATTCTTGCATCCCGGACGGTGCAAGTCGGTGGGGTGCTTTAGCAACAGGACCAGCTTGAGACATTAAATCGATTCTGAATTCGACCTGTCGGGTTGGCGGTAATCCAGGAAGTTCTTCTGGGAAAACTTGTGGAAATTCGCGTACCATCGGGATATCTTCTATATGTTTTCCTTTAAATACTTTGGCAATCGCGTTTGTTAAATACACCACGTCTTCTTGTCGTAAATATTATAACATCTCAAGATGAGATTAGAGTAGTAACATAATACCGTACACTTTTCTCTGTATCTAATCGCTTCATCGTCCGAAGGAGAGCTTCTAATCATCTTCTTTTCATATTTGATTTCAGCTTCATGTTGAGTTAGCCAATCCATGTTAACTATTACGTCAAAACTTCTTAACTTTACTGGTCGTAGGTCAATAAGGAAAGGTTAATCGTTCAGAATAATAGGACAATTCCGAACAATTTAGTTAACCATTAGGGGTTTACCGTTAGCGATTCAACAGTATAGGGTTCTATAGTTTCACTAATCGGTATCTTTCCAAATGATAGGAGGTTAACAGGAATTAACTTCTATCGACGACCGTAAAAATATCACTGAAGCCTATTGATTTAAAACTACAACATACTTAACACCACCTATGGATCATGACGTGCTTTATTCGAATTACTCCCAAAAGCACGGCTTCTTGCTTGATCAGAGGTTGATGCTTGCCATGAGGTTCGTCTTCCAACGACAACTTGGTTCAACTTTGGGCAATTCCTCTCGAAACGTTCTGTACTGCCACACTCATAGCAAGTACAACTGTTTGGTATAATTTGGTTTCTTTGGATGGATTGTTATTGAAGTTGTTGGGTTCGGAGTGGTTGTACACGAATGGGTTGGGGTTGCCGGTTCACATGGCTTCAATTGATTCTACAATTGGGGCATTACGTCCATCTTTACCACACATGTGGCCTACTATCACTCGACATTCTTCTTCCTACCGATAACCATATTTTCCACATTTAGGGAAGGACCCTTCATGCGGTTCATGTTTTCACACCAGAACTAGTCTTAGTATAATTCTGGGTTGTAGGACATACCTACTTATTCTAGAGCCTATCTTGCACTATACCTTTATCATTTCTCTTCTTTAACACTCGACGTTTCATCAAACGTCATTCCAGTCCGCTTCCCATAGAGTCAAATATATCAATGCTGGCTTGTGACACAACCCTTCCAAAGGTTGTATATTTTACCGGATTGACTATACTCCTTATCGATGGAGTTAGTCCCCAATATAGCGCTCACTTCGCTTAGTTTCAGGAGTAATTAGCCATGTTACCAGACATGACAATTCCTCCAAACGATTAGCGTGTTCTAAGTGATCAGCACACAACATTTCTATCTTCCTTAGCTCAGTTTCCAATCTCTGAACTTAATTACTCGAATAAAAGTGCTCTAGCACAAGAATTTTAAATTCTAACCATATCATCTGACTAAAAATTTTCTAACTATAATTTTGTATCATCGTGTTCCATCACGATACAACATAATCTACCAACATATCTGTAGCATAATTCACTACACAATGTTCTAGACTCTTACCAATATCATTAACCATTTCGATCTTTTCTATCCACTTGCTAATCTATTCCTCCCTTTACCATCAGTAAACTATTAATAATTTCCTTAACACAACCAACAAATATATCCTTCTTACCGGATCTAATTTGTAAGGCCCCGAACCCGGTAGCCCTACTTTAGCGTCGGATTTACTCATAAACACAGTTCGTACAAATCAGAGTTCATTAAAACTTTCGCGGAATATAAAAACTTTCATAAAACATTTCATAACAAAACACGTCTTGTCTTAAAACATCATTTTGTCTTTCACAATAATCGAAACATTTAACTTAAACGTCTTGAGTCTTCCGATGCCAGCCTCTTATTCAGTGCCACGTGTCTCCTCAAGCGAGCTGCCTCATCCTACTCACCTGCGTTCATACTAAAAGTCAGCTACGCTGAGTGAGTTCTAGTTAATCGTACGCCATACAATACAACACATACATACATATCCGAAGATACATATCCATACTTCACTAGTTACCCTTCTGTTCTACATACATACTTGCTACCATACATACATACATATCTACAATCACTAACCTCAGTCTACCGAGAGTACGTTCATAGTCCGCCGTCTATACCTGTACTCACGATCGTGAACACGTAAAAGGTCCGCAGTCCTTACCTATGTTCACCATTCATGGTACGTACAAGGACCGCGGTCCTTCCCTATACCATCATACATCCACAACACGTACAAGGCCCACGGTCCTTCCCTATGTTGCAACCTAATTCATAGCACGCACGAGGTCTGCAGTCCTCCCCTATGCTAAAGCACGTGTAAGGTCCACAGTCCTTTCCTGTGCTGACGCCTATCTATATTACGTATAAGGCCCGCAGTCCTTGTCTACGTTACGTATAAGGTCCGCCGTCCATATCTACGTTGGCGTCTATCTCCTATAACACGTATAAGGCCCACCGTCCCTATCTACGTCTACATCTATCATCTACATCACGTATAAGGCTCGCAGTCCTTAACTACGCCATCACCTGCCAAGTCTATGTCCAACAGAAGTTAGAGGGATTTGCCATCCTAACTTACTATGTCGAACGTAGAACTCACATACCATTCGTGTACCTGTATACACATACTTCACATATACAATAATTACATTATAGCATAAGAACACTCTAGGCGTTCTCTACATCCTTCATTTAACAACCCTACCCCTTGTCGTTACGTGCAATATCCGAAGATCGTTCACGCCCCGACAAGTATTCATTTGTAATATTCATACATCTTCGATATATAATATTCGTACTTTTATTTTTAACCTGACAGTACGCGCAATATCCGAAGATCGTTCGCGTACCGACAAGCAATCATTCATATCCATCACATATATCACATTTGGCATACACTTATCACTTAGGATAAATGTATTAACAAACACATCGAGTATGCACACAGCCCCGAAAACATAACAAGGAATGGGGCTAGAAACTCACCTGAACTCTGCTTCTTCCTCTGATAGTTGAAAATCCCTTCTTTAACTGTGCTCGGCTGACTGTATAAGTTACACGTATCAATACTCGCCTGATCTAATCTGGCGGCCTAGTATTAGCTTACTTTTACTTATCGTTTTAATCTATTCTCTAATCGAACTTGACTTTAGGCGAAGTTAAACCTTAGGCGAACTTAGCTTTTAGGCGAAGTTAAACCTTAGGCGAACTTAGCTTTAGGCGAAGTTGTCATCAGGCGAACTTGGCTTTAGGCGAAGTTGTCATCAGGCGAACTTGGCTTTAGGCGAAGTTGTCATTAGGCGAACTTGGTTTTAGGCGAAGTTGTCATCAGGCGAACTTAGCTTGCAGGCGAAGTTCATCAGGCGAACTTAGCTTGCAGGCGAAGTTGTCGTCTGCAGCTACTGTTCGTTCTTAAATCCCTTAATCACCTTCGTTTCTTAACCAAATAACTCGATTTAGGTACCCACGGGATCGTCTGACCAGCGCCTACAAACCCCAACCATCAAATCGACCTAACATCGATGTTTAAAGGGTGCGATTTAGGCATATAGGTTACGGGTTCTTTTTATCAATCGATTAACCCATCAAATCATAACCATTTTCAGTAAGATTAGCTTTGTTGGACTCGTTTTTACCATACAAACTCAGATCTATCATCTCTCAAATCAACCCGAACCTACACGAACGATTTCTAACTATAAACGTACCTTGAACGAGTCGAACTACGAACACGGTTAAGCCTTGATGTTGTTTTGGTCCGTCACAACGTTCCAGCACCAACAAGCTCGGGTTTTCGCCTTCGGATCTTGGTTCGGGTCGTGTGTGTATCGAATATGTGAGAATGAGTATTAAATGGTGGTTAATGGTATTTATATTTAGGGATCATGGGCTTAAGCCCATGGACTCTCCTTCCTTCTTTCATAACCCAAGTCCATAACCTATATCCATTACCCAACACTAGCCCGACCCATACCAACTCCTACTCTATTTATTTATTTCCCGATAACCCGAGTAAACTTTCCCTCTATTATTAAGTAATATAATTAATATCATTTTGGAAATTTCGGGATGTTACATAATTCATTACGACTACTATTCATGTTTAGTTTATAACTAATACTTGTAGTCGTAATTGTATTCGGTGGGACATTATCACTCTTAGTAATAACATTAAGAATTAAAATATTCATAATCATGTGATTGCTCGATCTATAATTCTATGATCACATTTGCATCAACACTAGCAGTGATCTGTGATACGACATTCGGTATCATCATCTGCTATCTTTGAGCAATCAACTGAATCATATCAATCTCCATCATTGGAGTTACTCTTTTTATGTCATTCCGCCGTACTCATCCCGTACGCAGTAATCAATACTAATCTCACCGTATAACTCGTTACCAGTTCAATCATAACAGCAGGTACACATACACACCAAATATTATCATACATATTACACATACCAGTATCTAGTATATATGTCCCACAAGTATAATAACATATGGACTTAACCTGACGTCGGTTAACGTTTAAATATGTTTCATAACCCTTGTCACCAACTGACATATAGATCTTTCTCAACAAAGATTAATGTTTATTATGCTTGATTTCAATATCCTTCTGCATGTCAGCATAACCGATACATGCTCACCGTGAGCACCAAACGATTACGTACCACGGAGTTATAATATCCGTGTCTATTCGTATATCCGGCATACACGGTATACCACCTACGAACGAACAACCAACTATGCTATAATGATTCCAACACCTCCTTGTGTATGGGTAATCATTCCATTCGAGTATACACGGGTATAGGTATCTAACGGATGTAAGGATAATATAGGGAGTTGCAAGGTTCAAGGTAATCGCGCAACATGGGTTGCCTTTAAATATTATCAATTACTATTATGGGAAACTCTATCACTTGCTCAGTCAATGTCCTCAGGCGTTCTAGATTTGCTAAAATCGGTAATTCTCAATCTGGAGGTGGTATGTCTCATACGTTTGAGAGTGAGAAATACATATATATATTTCTATATATTATTTTTTATCTGCTCATTTATTATCAAATTTATTGTTATTATTATCATTTTATTCTATTTATTTATTTATTTATTTACCTTAATGGAATAGGAATGGGTTCAGGTACAGATCCGTCCGTACGGGAGGGTCGGCGGTTCGGGTGAACATATGGGGTTATTAGGATATACGGTACCGGTGTTGGTAGGGTAAGGGATTTAACAATTTTGGTTGGGAGTGACGGTTACTAGATATTTCTGGTTAATGTCAAACGGGAGATCTAACTTGGTACTATCATAAATATGGCCCGATAAGTCTGACTTATCATCAACCGATGCTCTAGAAATCTCAGCATCCTCGGTACTTTTATTATTTAATCCCTGGTTCCTTATCCGGATCTTATTTCTCAATACTTGTACCCGCAAGATATGCACATATATATATATATACACATTAGCACGTATAAATAATATTATATACTTTACACATATGTTGCCATTTTTACCTATTAATGTACCCCGTGACTTCCCCTGAATTCCCTCGTGCGGACAAGTCTGTTATTATGTTCCGGACCATAATAACTCACCTGTCCATCCAAGTTCATCCAGACCTCGTCACTATAACTTATTAGTTGATATTCAGATCCTATAATACTTGAGCTACTGGTTATATTTTAGGTATCTTTTAAAGACATCCTAATTCTTTTATAACCAATGGCTCAGATACCAAGTTCTGTAACACCCCGAAACCGCAGCGGAAACGTAAACGGGATGCAACAGACACCTTTGATATCAACCACATTACTTATATAGAAAACTGATTACATTACTAAACTTCAAATTACATTATCTAGTATTTCATTGCCGTCTAGGTGATACACACATCATACAATACGATACATAATTCTGTTTATTATAATGTATCCTAACATCCCACACGCAAATCTTACACACATCAAGCACTTAGCACGTAAGCAATCACTTCATCTTAATTGTACCTGAAAAGCATGTGAGAAAACGGGTCAACTACGAATAGTTGGTGAGTTTCACAATTTGAGTAAACCTTGATAAATCAATATCATAATATAATATTATCTGGGGTCACTGTTAACCCAGTACTGTACCCTTTCCGGGGGCAATGTTAACCCAGAAACACCTCTTTGGACATCAGGGGACACTGTTAACCCAGTACGGTACCCATTCCGGGGGCAATGTTAACCCCGATACACTTCTAGAGACATCTGGGGACACTGTTAACCCAGTACTGTACCCATTCCGGGGGCAATGTTAACCCAGAAACACTTCTAGAGACATCTGGGGACACTGTTAACCCAACACTGTACCCATTCCGTACGATTCCCGTACAATCAAATATATATAAATCCACGCAAATCCATGCGTTCAGTATGTACTTAAACATTTCAATAGTAACATGCTTCCGCCCCGGGAAAATATTTGGAAACAATTCATAAAAAGGGGCTCGTGAAACTCACCTTAGCACATGCATGCAGGTAAAAACAATCATTATCAGTTAACACGTCCAATCTGTAATATGATCCCTACGATCGTTACTATACACTCATTATTAATATAACTTTAACCGTATCAACCGGTACATCTGGGGACACTGTTAACCCAGCACTGTACCTGTTCTGGGGGCAATGTTAACCCATAAACACTTCTCCAGACTCAGATTGTGATATCGTTTAGAGTTCCATGGTCACAACTACTATTAGTCGTTTTTCTCGTTTTGCGTGCCTAGCACGGTTATCCGTTTTTACGTTTCAAAAATGAGTTTGGTCACACACGAACCGAAAGTAGTGGTTGAATGATAATTTAATTAAAGTTGTGAGATTTGAGCTCGGTTTAGACGCCCCGATTGGCCGCGGGTCCCGTTTCCGTCTTTGGCGTACCGGAAACTGTTAAATCGGTTAAAAATACCTAAATCATCCGAATTATTTTTGGATGATTCATTTTTACTTGTTTAACTCTATTATATGAAAATAGTTCATTTTTAGGGTTTTTATACGCCAGTCAGTTCGTTTAGACGAACTTTACCGGTTTATGCGTTTTAGACTTTAAAGGTTTGTTTTTATCTTCATTTTAGCACAAATAATTATCCGTTTAGTCTCGGATCTTGAAATTTTGCACAAATCACTTTTTGACAGTGGGGAATTTAATAAAAATATTTCCAGAATTAATTTTTATATTTAAAATTTATTTATCTATTTTTAAACACCATTTAAACACTAAATATGTCGTAAATACCAAACGATCTTAGAAAAATCCCAAATTTTTCCTGGTTGTCCCCTGCCATCCACATAGTCACCTGTAATTTTTC
Source organism: Bidens hawaiensis (assembly GCF_021521415.1). Classification (NCBI taxonomy): domain Eukaryota; kingdom Viridiplantae; phylum Streptophyta; class Magnoliopsida; order Asterales; family Asteraceae; genus Bidens; species Bidens hawaiensis. The sequence continues at coordinate 19,472 of NW_027506634.1, forward strand.
CAGAACCAAAATCTTCTTTTAAATGCCATTTTCACTAAGACCGAGCTAGAAAACCCTAGAACTCGTTTAACCGAAAAGCCTACTTAGACTTCTCCAACTGATCTGAAATTTTGTGTGTGATTTATACATATTATAAAAAGCTTATCTGAAATTTTCCAGAATTTTTCATGATATTTAACTATTTTCACCATTTTTGGCCAAAACCGAGCATTAAATTCACCAAATATTCATCCTTTGTCCAAAAATTACCAAAAATTCACAGAACTCATATTTTCATATATCTAACACCTCTGTAAAATTTCATGATCTAACTCTAAACACATCACAATCTGTCCAAATCTCCAAAACTGAACATAAACCGAATATACCTTTCGTTTTCCGCCACTACAAGCTACAAACTCGTCTTTCCGCCTTATTTACCACTAAATACAGAACCTACAACCAACATACCACAATACCAAGCAAGTTACACTCACGATCAAGCCATTTCTTTCATGGTTTCGGTTATGATTCCAAAAACAAAGATTTAACCGTAAAAATTCGTTTTTGATTCGTTTAACTCCTTTCTTGGACCAAGATCCCTTGTATAACCCGTATACATCACTTGATCATGCAAGAATCGGTTTTCATCATTGAAACCTCATTTTCTTGCAATCAAACCCAAGAAACGAAGATGGAAACGTGATTAACTCGATTCTTTACCTTGCTTTCTTGCTCCAAAGTCTCGGTTTTGGATCATGAATTTGAGAGAGAAGGAAGATTTGTTGAATGGTTGTTAAAAAAAAGAAATGAAATGAATGGGGGTAACCCATTGGGTCCGGTCGAAACTAAGGAGGGGTGGGGTGGGACCCACCTCTTCATTCCTATCCACACATTTGGATTCTCGTAATCCGGATAATGTTTTGGATAATCTGGTTCGGTTCGTTTTTCGGTTAAATGTTTAATTCGGCTTAAAACGAGGCTAAAACGGTCGTTTTTCGGCTAAAAATGAAATTTATATAAAACCACTTTAAAAAACTTAAACCATGACTTCCATTAAGTTAAAATACCATGTTATTAATAATTGCGCATCTTTTTCGGCTTGATCGATTGTCTCTTGCTCGGTTTGGTATTAAAGGTTTCGTTTAACGTACCGGCGTATCATTAAATCGGAATTCTTTTTCTGTGCCGTACTTTACTTATCCCGAAGCATTAATGCTTCGTAAAATCACTAAATATTATAGATATCGTCTATAATTGAACCCTCGATTCGTTCGGGTTTCAATAATTATCGATCGATTAATCGCATATTCAATACGATGAATTATATATTCACGTACAATCAATATAGTGAACCACGTATTCTCGTATAATTACTATGGTAATTCATGTACCCGACATTAAATATGACGTAACTATTGTCTACCGGTTAGGGTATACCGGGTTTTGTCGGAATCGTTACAGATACCAACTTCTGTCACACCCCGTTAAGCGAATTGCGGAAGCGTAAAACGGAAATGCAACAGATACAACTGGTATCAAATACATTGTTCATAAAGAAACATTACTAACTAATTTACAATATATTACATCGTTCTAACATCTTTTACAAACTAGGTGATACAATTAAACCTGTTCTTCAATCACTTTACTTCTAACTAAAATGCCCACGACATCAATCACCAATCAGACACGTATTGCACAGGAAATTACTTCTCATATCTGATTACCTGAAAATCATGTTAAAACAGGTCAACTACGAATAGTTGGTGAGTTTCATAAGTTTTAACGAAATCAGTTCTGCGCACCATACAGTCATATTTTGTATGTACGCGCGTATGTAAAAATATGTATTTACGGTTGTATAAATATGTACAGCCATATCCTTGTGTGTGCATATGCACACATGTAGGTTTATAATATAAATTCGAAATTTCGGTAAAATCGTGATTGTTTGTTCGTACTACCTGTTTCCAATTTCCGTGTTTAACCAACCACTGTGGATCCCCTTTCTCCCACAACGGTTCCACATAAACTCAACCACTGTGGCCCCCCTTCCGCCCACAACGGTTCCGCGTTAACATCAACCACTGTGGTCCCCCTTCCACCCACAATGATTCCATGTAAACTCAAACATTATATAGTGTACACGCAAATAATTAGTATATTCTACACATAGTATTTCCTACGGCTAATCACATAGCATGTATATAGACACATATACACATATAGTATTTATCACGTATCACCAAATACCGTGGCTCCCCATCCGCCCACAATACACATAATCACATTATTTTCTTAACATTCATGTCATAATCAAGTTAGTTCGTTTAATAAGTTGCAGCAGAACTTGGCTCATAGGCCATACTCAACTTTAGTTTATAAGTTGCAGCAGAACTTGGCTCATAGGCCATACTCAACTTTAGTTTAGTAAGTTGCAGCAGAACTTGGCTCATAGGCCATACTCAACTTTAGTTTATAAGTTGCAGCAGAACTTGGCTCATAGGCCATACTCAACTTTAGTTTGTTACTATTGTGGCCCCCCTTCTGCCCACAACAGCCCCATAATCATCACAGACCATGTTATCCCCATGGCCATTACAGACCACGTTGTCTCCCAAATTAGTTATGTTAACATTACATAACGTGTTTGTATAAACATGCTGTCACGTGTAATTTCATTATGTTTTGCAATTCGTATTATCTCCACTCAATATATCAATCAACGATAATAATCATCTTTCATCAGCACGTAGTCAGCCATTATGTTTGTAGGGACTTTTCATATATAAATGTTCAGATATTTTATATCCTGATCCGTGTTTAGATAAATAACGCGTATAAACATGCTTTCCACCCTAAAAGTTCGTAAAAAGTTTAAAGAGTGGGGTCATGAAACTCACGGTTTTGTAGGCACTCAGTGCGAGATCAGTACTAAAAACTGAACTTGGCTCAGATTCCTGTTTTCCCAGCTGGGCCAAGTTGTTCGTTTACGCGTTCAAAAAACAGTTATGGGAAAATAAGTTTGGGTAAATGTATTGGTTAATAAAATGATTAAGTTATAAAGAAGGATCACATACTGGGGTACCGGATTAGCCTCGGGGTCCGTTTCCGTTTATTCAGTTTGATTTAAGAAGAAACGCGCACAATCTATCCGGATTGTCCAGGTTTTTCATAGAAAAGTTCGTTTTTACTTAATTAGTCCAAAAATATGATTTTTGATCACTCTTGGTGTTTTGATATTCCCGCAGGTTCGTTAGTCGCGAACTTGCCAGTTTTTATAAAAACTAAATTCGTTTAATCTTTAAATTAGCATAATGAATTAACCGTTAATCATTAAATTATAAAAATTTAGCTACATATCAATTAAAATATGTAGATTTTAATAAAAATATTTCTGGAATTATTTACTGATTTAATAATTTATAAAAATTCATTTTATCAGCTATATTTCGCCTGAAAATCGTCTGTTTATCCCAAACAATTTCCAAAAATTCTACAAAATTTCCTGAATACTCAAATCATGTCCCAAAACAACCTGTATAAATTCCAGAATGTAAAAAGCCTGTTCAATATTCTTTTCGGCCCAAATTCGGCTATAAAAATTCGCATGAACGCATATGTACAAAACACCCTTAGACTTCTCCAAATGATCTAAAAATTCATATGTGATCAAAATACATTAAATCTGAGTTCCCAGAAAAAGTTCATAATTTTTGAAGTATTTTAGCTATTTTTTCCAAATAAACGTCCCAATTCGGTAATAAATTCGCCAAATATTCTAGGATGGTCAAATAATTACCAAATTTGAACAGGGAATCAATGACATGGTCCTTGATGTCCCAAAAAAATTTCAATGTCTAATAATATGCACATCACAACCTTAACCTAAACAGCCCGTAAGCGAGTGTTTCGGTATTACCTTAGCGGGTTTGGCTCGTTTCCGACTTTTTAATCAAGTTTTCAGGTTCTTGTGCTTCTAAGCAAGCTAGGTACAAGTCCTATATCACAAACCAAGCAATTTTTCATCAACATAACAGCCCTTAACTTAGGGTTTCGGCTAGTGCACAAAAACGAACTTTTGAACCGTAAAAACGCCGTTTCAGCCCTTTCATCCGTGTTTATGGCCAAAAAAACTATCAAAACAGGTTCCTTACCGTGTTTATGATCAAAACATGTTTATGGACCATTTTTAAAATTTTTACACGGTTAGGAATGATTTTTAGTAACCAAGACATGTTTTTATGGTATTAAACGACTTTAAACAAGTACAAAAGCTACTTATTTAAGCTCCTTACCTTAGGGTTTGAAGGTTTTCTGGCTGGAGCAGAACTTGTGTCCAGAATTCTCATGAAAAAGATATCACAAAATATCTTAGAACTTGTTTAAATATGAAAAGGGTTTAAGGGGGGAAAGTTTTCTTTGGCGGGCTGGGCTCGTTGGGTCCCCTTTTGGGCCCATTTGGCCCACTTTTCTTGATTTACGTGCTCCGAACGTGAAATTCCGAGTTCAAATTTATTTCGGGTTCGGTTTCTGGCGACAAAAATATATCGGGTGCGACAAACGGAGCGAAAATGAGTGTTTTTCGGCTAGTTTTGTGTAAAATTATAAAAACATACTATACGTTTGTAAAAAGCAAAATATTTTCACGGATTGCTTAAAAAATTTCAAATAAGTGTTTGGTAAATCTTTTTCGGCTTAACGGATGATACAATGCTTGGTTTGTAACTATCTTTCGCGTTAAAATCTATAGCGGGTAGTTAAACGAGCATGTTTTCGTTTAACTTGTTTGCTATCGAACTAAGGCCATATTACTAATATTTTAGCTTGCATAGATCGTATATCGCTTATAAATAGCACCCAGGGATATCCGGACCATAACCAGACCCGTTTGGTTATTCGTTTGTTCGTTACGCAATAAGCGGTTAAACGCTTATTCGAGTTTGTAAGTACTAAGGTCTACTCGGTTTTGCCACGGATGTCACAATATCATAAAAATGAAAAAGCGGGGGGGGGGGGGGGGGGGGGCTCCCTATATTAATTAAGAAAAATAAATGAGATTTTTTTTATTATAGGATCTATTGGATATCTTTTAGAAGATGGCATGCCGCCACTCGGACTCGAACCGAGATTCAATAAAAGAATTTATTTATATCCCTTCTAAGCGTTCTATTTCATATGGTATTTTGTAGGATTAAAGGATACATGGATAGCTTACAAAATATATTTTTTCTTGTCTATCTTTTTTTCTATAAAAAAAGACTATTAAAACTAATCAAAAAGGCTTCGAATCACTGTGAATATATCAAAATTTCTTAGTAATAGCTAATGTCTGCTCGCGTGATTTGGAATAGAGTACTATTACTCTATCTAAATCTAAAAAAACATGAAGCAACTCTAGCTAAGAACTTTTCATTGATATTGAAATAGACTAGGTTGCAAAAAAAAGAGTTTTTGTATCAATTTAAAGAAAGGTTTTTATAAGATCCAAAAGGTCCGTTAAACGCCTCCTGGCTATGTCATAATAGATCCGAACACTTGCCCTGG
>NW_027506634.1:30000-36466 GCF_021521415.1 Bidens hawaiensis
AGCCGGGAACTGCCACTCTTGTAAAGGCTTGGTTGATAAATTATGAATCTTTAAAAGAGCCACCAAGTTTCAAGCTTGATGATTAGTCGAGGAATTGCCATTCTTGTAAGGGCTTTGATGGAGAAATAACATAAATTCTAATATGAACACGGACCAAATAAATATTAGTAGTAACTAATCATTTATAATGGGAATTGTTGACAGTTTGTGGAAACAGATTTTTGATGTTCAACAACTAAAATCGATTAATTACTTGTTAAGTGAGTGTGAAACATAACCTACTTTAAACAACTCTTGGGTGGTTATTACATGAGTTCTGTAATTGTTCAAGAGTTGGGCGGATTAACACTTGGTAAAGCAAGGTTAACCCTTTACAACTCAACTAATCTTAATTGGTATTTTATGTATGATACAAATGTTATTTTTTACTAGAATATCATGGGCAATTAACTTAGTAATTTAAGGAATTGTCCATCTTTAAAGTGAGTTATCTTATGAATATTTATTATAACCCACTTTCTTACATAAAATGATGTTTTAGTGGGGATCATGAAGTTATGCATATCTCTCTCTTTAATGGTCATGGAATAACATGACTTAGGAATAAGGTGTTATTCCCATATTTAATCATCATAGCAAGCTCACATCACATGTTTACTAATTAATTGTTAAACCAAGTTAAGAGGAGTTTAAACTAAGATGATGCACTTTTATCCTTAATCATCTATCTAAAAATACAAAAACCCAAAATTTTTTTCTTTTATTTATGTCTTTAAATTTCTTTTTAAATTTACTTGTCAAACCAAAACTACTATGATGTTTACTTCCGGTTAAAATTAATACAACGATTAAGTAGTAAAATTTAGACAAGTGTGTATGTGGATCGGTACTTGGTTCTTACTGCTACTTTACTACATATAAGATAGGTACATTTGCCTATTTGTGTGTGGTTTAGTTAAGATAATGATCATTTTTATAAATTAACAAAACTTTTGAAAAATCAAACAACCTTTTCATACCACACCCATATCGCATTAAGTTTGTGGCGCCGTTTCCGGGGACACAAGATGAATTTTTACAAACAATCTAAGTATTTATTAAAACTTGTTTATAGTGTATATATTTAAAAACTTTTCAAAAAGAACAAAAATTATTTTCTATCTTCCTTATTTTAATTTTATCTTTTTAGTTTTATAAGTTTCCTACCTTAGCCTAGTTTTAGTTAGGCCGTAGATATTTATACTTTCCAAGTTAGTGTATGTTCACTTCTTCTACACCCAAACTCGTTTCGCCAGTTTCACCAAAGAATACGCACTTGGGCACGTTAAGCAACCAAGGGAGTTAAGAACGAACCAGAAGGAGATACACCGACTGAGGAGAACCAAGAAGAACCTATGATGGCGGAAGTAAACAACAAGCTAACCATGAACCAATATGGCTAGCCAACACTCGACGTTTATGGAAATAGCATTGCACCTCCTCAAATCTAGTACTATTCATATGATTGAAAATCTGTCCAATTTTTGGGTTTCTCGATGAAGATCCTTTGTCTCGTATTTCCCTTTTCCTCTCTGAGGCCACGCCTTGGAATGGCTTGAATCCCTACCATCCGGCACCATCACCACTTGGAAACAAATGGTAGAGTAATTCATTCTAAAGTACTTTCCACCAGACAAAACTGCCAAGTCTCGCACCAGCATCACCGGATTCTGGACCGATGAAGAAGAGTCACTACACGCAGCATGAGAGAGATACACGAGCCTTCTTTGATGATGTCTGCACCATGGATTGAACTAGAAAAAGCTTCCAATAAAAGCTTTTCCTATAATCCACAAAGGTCAACCCCATCACACATAGGCATCCACCATGTCGACAATAGTTCATTTATCTTTGCACAATTTGAGGCCTCTCGAAGAAATTTGAATAGCTTCAGCCTTAGCTGGTCAAAGCAATGGAAAAGTGTGACAGGTGTGGGGGAGATCACAATGTCAAATACTGCCAAAGTATGACCATCGAAGAATGTGATTTCGTAGGTCGACAGAATAACATGTATGGCAACACTTATAACCCTGGTTGAAGAAACTATCCTAACTTCAGCGGAAGGATGGGGGCAACATTTAAGCTCCATCTGGATTTGATAAACGACCTTTAAATCCAAACAACCCTCTCAACCCAACCTCCATACCAGAACAAGGTGCAAGTACTAGCCAACACCCGATCGGTGGATATATAGTGGAAAATCTGCTAACGCAACTCATAGCAAGTACCGAAGCTTAAAACAAATTGATCGAAGAATGACTCGTGAAAAACGAAGTGGAGCTAATGAACCAGAAGGCATCCTTGCAAAAGATCGAAAAAAAGTAGGTTAGCTAGCCAAGTACTTTCAGAGAGACATGCTGGAGGACTCACGAGTAACACTGTTATTAACCTAAATGCCCAAGCCAATGCCATAACCCTAAGAAGTGGCAGAATTGCTACAAACAACTCACACCTATTCAATCTGAATGTGAGATTGAGGTTCTTGACACACCCAACAAACAACCAAATCCAACCACTGCTAAACTTATCAAAGAATTTGTGAAACCATATGTTCCACCAATTTCTTATCCAGCCTGACTGAAGCAAGAAAAGATGGAGGCACAATACGACAAATTCTTAGAACTCTTTAAGAAATTACATATTAACCTTCCATTCATAGAAGCCATTTCTTAAATGCCAAAATATGTAAAGTTATTAAAGGAAGTTATATAAAAAATGAATCTAGTAGAACTATCACATGTGATACTTAATGAAGATATGCCTTCTCCAGATCAAGATTCCAAAGAAACGACTGATCATGAAGTTTCACTATCCACTGTTTAATAGGAAACTTGTTTGTCAGCAATGCCTTAGTCGACTTAGGAGCTAGCACCAACCTAATTCCTAATATGATATTCTCAAATCTAGGACTTGGAGAACATACTCTAAATCTTATGAGCATTCAGCTAGCCGATAGATTAGTTAAATACCCAAGAGGAAAATTTGAAAACATGTAAGTCAAAACAGACAGATTCGACTTTCCAGTCGACTTCTTTATTCTGGACATGGATGAAGACAACCATGTAACCCTTATCTTAGGAACACCATTCTTAGCTACCACTAGAGCACTCATAGATGTTATGACATTCCTGACAAAACCAGGTATACCTTTGTTATTACGTAACAAGTAAACGATTAATCGAACGATATTGATATATCAAAGGGCCCATATATAAGTGATGTATGAATAACTATAACTAACATATCGATATTAAAGCCTTAGTATGTAGAAAACTATTTAAACGGAGAGATTTCCGGTTAACGATACACTATGATATTAAACGCAAACGTAAGTACCAAAACAAGAATTGTATCATCCGTCAAGCTGAAAAAGACTTATGAAATACTTATTTAAGATGTTTTATATACCTTATAAAAATAGTTGGGATGTTACGACAAGTTAGTACATTTTCTTTAATTTGCAAAATCTAGCAGAAAAATGCTCGTTTTTGCGTTGTTTATCGCACCTGAACTATTTTCTTGAAAAAAACCGATGTCGAACTAATATTGGACCCATGATTTATCGTTTATGCATGAAAATTGAGAAAATGAAGAAACGGAAGAGCCTAGCCCCCCCAATCCCCCCAATTGCAATCGGGACGAGGGGGTCCCCGCCCCCTTATTTTCTTTCCTTTTTAGCATTCCCATAAGAGCACTCTCAGTAGCTCCTCTAAAATATTGTGTGAAAATCTCCAAACTTTTTTAAAAGATTGTGAGTGGAGTAGAGAGAAACTTTAAAGAGAGTAATGTTCACCCTCTATTTATTTTTTAATATATTTGAAGTTGTTGTGATTGGAGGAGAAATAAAAGATGTAATTATATTTGAAAGAGAAACTGTAGTGTTTTTAGTGTAATTATAGAGATAGAGATAGAGAAGTTGACAGGAATGCTATAAACCAACTCACTTATATCCATATCAAAATATCATTGGTCCAGACCTTTGGTCATCTTTTTCTACCAAAAACTTGAGGTAAGAACATGTTATTGATGTGTTTTAACATGTTTGTAATCAAAAGTTTAAGGATTGATTAAGGAAAATGATGTTTAACCAGGAAAATTTACAAGTACAACAATGATCATATGAATGAGTCACTGTAAAAATTTTGAGAATTTTCGATAAATGAAGAAGTTTTGGTGATTTTATTACTATTAATTGATTATTTATTATGAAAAATAGCAAAACAGCTTTAAATACTGTGAAATTTTGTGAAGAACTCAGGCAACCAAGTATAAGATCAAATATAAATTTGAAGTGCATTAGAGAAACCTAGATACGGTTTCTGGATTCTTGTTAAATCGAATCTTAACGATCTATTAATGCTCAAAAAGGTATCTTAGCTAAATAATTTGGTTTTGGAAAATTTACATGATTTTTATTATGAGACCACTTAGAAAAATAGTTGGATTTTTCGGGTATCTTTTGGTATAAACGGACGAATTTTCGGTTAAAATAACATTTAAAATGAATTATTATAAATAAATAAATTAATAAACAAGTTAATGTTTTCAAAAATATTTTCATAAAAGTCTACGCTTATTAATTAGCAAGTGTATAAATTTTGGTAAATTAAACCTGTTTGGATTAAAAACTGTGCTAATTTGAAACTTAAACAAATATATGGTCTGATAAAACCGGTAACATTATGTTTAACGAAGCTGCTCGGATATCAAAATAACAAGAGTGGTCAAATATCATAGTTTCGGATCAATTTAGTAAAACCGAACATATTATGAGAATTTCGGACAATTCTAGTGAATTGTGCGTGTTTTCTACAACTCGGACTATATAAAAACAAAACGATGGATGTGACTTGAATAATCAGTGACCATGAGGCAACAAAGTTCTCCAGTAATACTCTTGACCTTCATAGTCCAAATAAATTCATATAGACTCTCAAATGGTGATTGAGTTTAAATATTTTGATGGATGTGACTTCTTTTTCTGTTTCCCTCTAATGCAACTCAAGCAATCATCACTTAAGTGAAATCCTTTCACGTTTACCCCATCAACAAGTTTATTATAAACCAAATAGTTCATCTTTCTCACATGAATATGACCCATTCTTCGGTGGCATAAAATTGATTCCTTTCTGATGCTTTGGAGACGAAACATTGAACAGTCTTGTTGATTGTGCTAGGAACACTCATGTTGAGAACATACAGATCATTCTCATGAGGTGCTTCATCAAAACCCATTCAATCGGTATCTTGTATCCGGTTTCAAAATGATACATTCTCGATCAGTGAAGTGCGTGAAGAATCCTTGTTACGGATTTGTGAAATACTCAATAAGTTGTTCTCCAATTCAGTGATGCAGTTGACTTTATCGAACATTACCATTCCATTCGACAATATTCCTTCTCCATAATTTTCCCACCTTGATTACCCGCAAATCCAACATAGCCTCCTCTAATCGATTTAATATCTTTCAATAGGTGAAGAGTACCATTCATATGTCTAGAAGCTCCACTATCCATTATCCAACGTGAATCATCGGATCTTGGAAGGCCCTACACATCAAGTAACCAATTATTGAAACAAGGAAACCCAAGCCTTCTTGGTCTTGGGTTGTTTGAATTTCTCATACAACTTATCTTCACACAATTCATCATATACACTTTCCAATGATGAATTATCACTAGATGTTTCAGAAATATATAATCTCACAAACAACTTCAGAATCTTTAACCACACCAGAATTATCATCATTAGAATTCTTACACACTTTAGGTAAAAAAACTAGGTTTTAAATCATTACTTTTAACTTTTCCAACCCAATTTTGACCTTTAGTATGTTTCTTGATGTAAAATTTATCCTTTTTCACTGATGAACTTTCTCCAATTTCAAACACAATTTTTAACACTTTTAACCAAATTTTCTTCTCTTTAAGAATTTTGGTTAGAACACATTTCTGTTTGATGTTTGACTTACATTTTTCTTAAAAAACTCTGACCTCTTTTTTGTGAACATGATCATGTTGAAATCTACTTGGAAAAACGTAAAACAAATGTCCTGTCTCATTGCATATGAAACATATTCTCGGTCTACTACAAATTCAACCGGTGAAAATTGTTTTCCAACTTGATCACGTTGTTGTTTTTGCATGAAAAATTCGTCATTACTTTGCTTTCCAAAACACCATCTTTTTCAGAATAAATTGCACCAGCTTTAACAAACACAATCTTTTTAAACGATTTAACTTGTATCTTGTTATAAAAGCTTGTTTTCGCAAATCTCTTGTTCTTAGATTTAATCTTAGACACAAATTCATTCAACACTTGTTCAACAACTTTAACACAAACTTCAATTTCACACTCAGAACTATTCACAGATTTCAAATTCAACCTCTATTGAATCAGGAAGATCCGTTTCAGAATCATTATTTGA
>NW_027506635.1:0-66647 GCF_021521415.1 Bidens hawaiensis
TACCCATATGCCAATGATGGGCTTTCTCATTTGGTCTGCAATTCAAGCGCTAGTGCATACTTATGTAAATCATTACTACCCGGATGAAAATGCTATTATATCGGACACAGAACTTCAGTCATGGTATAGTGAAGCAATTAACGTGGGACACGCTGATCTTCATGAAGCTAATTGGTGGCCTAAACTAAGTGCTCCTAATAAACTAACGGAGATATTAACAACTATAATATGGATATCAACAGGGCAACACGCAGCACTTAATTTTGGGCAGTATCACTATGGTGGATATGTTCCAAATAGGCCACCACTTATGCAAAAACTTATACCCCAACAACATGAACTTGAGTTTGCAAGTTTCATGGCTGATCCACAAGGCTATTTTGTTGCTTCCTTGCCTAGTTTGATAGAATCGACAAAATACATGGCCATAATTGATATAATCTCAGCACATTCACATGAGGAGGAGTATCTTGGGGAGATAAAATGTGCGTACACTAGGTGGCCGTATGAACCTAAGATTATTGAGGCATTCTATAGATTTTCAGTGGAAGTTAAAAGAATTGAAAATGAGATAAATAGGAGGAATGCTGATCTAAGGCTTAGGAATAGATGCGGTGTTGGAGTTCCACCTTACGAGCTACTAATACCAACTTCAACTCCAGGGGTTACGGGCAGAGGTGTACCAAACAGTATAACAATGTGAAAACTGTTAAACTCTATGTAATCTAGACTTACCCTAAGTTATTATTACTAGTATTATTATAATTTATATCCTATGTGTATTATAACCTATAGTTTGGTATAAATATATTCGACTGTAAGCAAACATGTGTTGTGATGTGTATTATAATTAATAAAAATGTGTGTTTATTGTCTTGGCCATTTCATATGTGCTCTTCAATACAATGCTTATCTTTACTTTGAAAAACACATGTTTGTTTGTCTCTTTCTCTCTTTTATTTCTACATGTATATATACACCCTTGAAGCTAAAAGGGCGTGGCAACGTGAAGCTTGGACCGAAAAGTGTCACAATGCGGTAAAGATGATAGCCCTTTGGTCAATATATCTAGTCGAGCCATATTGCAAATAAAATGCAAATCAATCTCAAGGTGTTTCTTATGTTGATAAAGCACAGGATCAATTGCTAAGTAATTGGCTCCAGTTATTGTTTTCACACAAAATAGTAGGTGACCTGAAAGTGAAATAAGTATACTCCTAAATAATAGACATGGTCCAAAGAATCTGTGTAGCAAAATAAGTATACTCCTAAATAATAGACATGGTCCAAAGAATCTGTGTAGCAGTGTGTGCAAGAGCGCGATACTCATCCTCAGTACTAGAGCAAGCAATCGCATGTTGTTTTGTTACAAGCCAAACAGAAGAACTCAACCCAAAAGACTAGTCTGATAGGTGAGGAACCCATTTGGCTTATAAACCCCACATCAGTTGCCCATACAACCGATGTGGGACAAGTCCCATACCTTGCAATGGTTTCAGTCCGTAACAATACACCCTCCTTAAAGACCAACGTCCTCGTTGGTCACGGCCATGTTGGTCACGGCTGGCTCACTCCATGCCACCACTCCGTGGGCCACCACTCCGAGTCCTCATTGGTCACGGCCACGTTGGTCACAGCTAGCTTCCTCCAGGCCACCACTACGAGGTTGGCTCTAATACCAATGTTACAAGCCAAACAGAAGAACACAACCCAAAAGACTAGTCTGATAGGTGAGGGAACCCATATGGCTTATAAACCCCACATCAGTTGCCCATACAACCGATGTGGGACAAGTCCTATACCTTGCAATGGTTTCAATCCGTAACAATACACCCTCCTTAAGGGCCAACGTCCTCGTTGGTCACGGCCACGTTAGTCACGGCTGGCTCACTAAGAAGGGTATATTGTTACGGACTGAAACCATTGCAAGGTATGGGACTTATCCCACATCGGTTTGTACGGACAACTGATGTGGGGTTTATAAGCCAAATGGGTTCCCTCACCTATCAGACTAGTCTCTTGGGTTGAGTTCTTCTGTTTGGCTTGTAACATGTTTCCTGGACCTCAAAACTGATTAAGTCCAGTCCAAGAAAAATACAATAATCTATTGTACCCTCAATCATTAGGACAACCATCCAAATCAACATCGATCAGAGTAAGCATGCGTAGTAGGAAAGTCGAAAAGTCAAACCATGCGCATTACTAGACCACAAAGATATCATAAAATATGCTTGACTGCAGCCACGTGTTGGTCGGTAGGTGTCTAAAGAAACTAAGACACCTTATTGACAGTGTATGCAATCTCAAGGCACACGGGTTATGGCAAGGTATTGTAGTGCCCCAGCAGTACTCTGATTCAAAAGCGATTCATCCAATTGTATATAGCAAGACGAGACAACTGGCGACCTAAAGAAACAGGAAAAGACAATGGGTGACAATCATTAAGACCAGTGCGCCATTACCACTTGATTGGTGGAACTGCCTACTGTTAAACTAAAAACGTTTCACAAGTGGATCACAAAGCAGAACACGAACTCAGATTCTGAACCTGCAGTTCCTTCTCGACTAACAGAAAAGAAAAAACAAATTATCTGGGCTGCAAGTTTCTTAATCGAACACACCAAATTAATCAACGCACGGTTCTTGTGTTATTGATAAAAAGAACAAACTGAAAACCTCAACAATACATCGATGATGGGTATATTTATAACCATCAGTTCTAATCCTATCATATATCAAATACACAATTTAAATTAAACAAGAATAGGATTAAAAACAGATAAGACTAACTTATTAAGAGAAGAATAACTTATCTATAATAATAAACGAATTATTATTATATTAAATCTCCTCCAAGACAACCCATGAGATTTTACCGAACCGCCCTTAATAATATCGCAAACGTTTAATACTCCCTCTCGATATTAGCTTCCAATATGCCAATATCGCTGCAAAACTTCATAACCTTTTCTTTAGACAAAATCTTCGTGAACATATCTGCAACTTGTTCCATCGTGTTGACATATTTTAAAGTCAATCTCTCCTTGCAACACTTTCTCACGAATAAAGTGATAGTGAACTTCAATATGTTTCATTCGAGCATGAAGCATAGGATTCCCAGTTAACATAATCGAGGATATATTATATCCAAACAACATTACCTTAGCTCTCATCTTTTGATTCAACTCCTTCATGAGCTGCACTAACCAAGTACTCTCTTGAGCAACCATCACGGCTGCACGGTATTTAGCTTCGGTGCTAGACAACTAGACGGTTGATTGTCTCTACACCAAACTACATCTCCTCCTCCCATAACAAACACATACCTAGTCTTCATTATTGATAGGTTAACTAAATCTGCTCATTTCTTACCTATCAATGAATCTTACTCTATAGATAGATTGGCACGAATATACGTAAACAATATCGAAGCATTACATGGTGTGCCATTATCTATCATATCCGATCGAGACAGTAGATTTACGTCTCATTTCTGGAATTGTTTTCAACAAACGTGAGGAACTCAATTAAATCTTAGCACTACTTATCATCCTCAAACTGATGGGCAGAGTGAAAGAACAATTCACATGCTCGAAGATATGCTCCGAGCTTGTGTGATTGATTTAGGAGGAAGTTGGGATGATCATCTTCCTCTAATGGAGTTCTCGCATAATAATAGTTATCATGCGAGTATTCAGGCCGCACCATTTAAAGCATTATATGGACGAAAATGTAAAACGCTTTTATATTGGCCTGAAACAGGAGATAATCAAATGTCTAGGACCTGAGATAGTCCAAGAGACAACGGATAAAGTATTACAAATCTGTGAACGACTTAAGATGGTAAGAGATCGACAAAAGAGTTATGCAGATGTTCGCTGTAAGCCATTAGAATTTCATGTAGGCGATAAAGTCTTAATAAAGGTATCACCGTGTGGTACGATTCAGCAAGAAAGGAAAACTAAGTACTCGTTTTGTTGGACCATTCGAAGTATTAGAATGAATCGGTACTGTAGCTTATCGCTTACGTTTGCTAGAAGAAATGAAAGGAATGCATGATGTATTTCATGTTCCTAATTTACGCAAATGTCTGGCTGATGAAACTTTAGCCATGCCTTTAAAGGATGTCAAAATCAACGAAAATCTAAAATTTTTTGAACAACCTCCACAAGTTGAAGATTTCCAAGTTAAAAAACTTAAACGGCGAAAGCTAAAGTTAGTTAAATAAGATGGAACTCCCGAAGAGGACCAAAAGTTACGTGGGAGTTAGAATCGGAAATGAGAAAGAAATATCCACATATGTTCTAGCGAATCTCGAGGACGAGATTTATTTCAAGGTGGGGAGGATGTAACATACCCAAAGTTTCTTTAGCCATGCCTGGCTAACCAAACTTTAGCCATGTCTTTAAAAGATGTTGAAATCAATGAAAATCTAAAATTCATAGAACAACTTCAACAAGTTGAAGATTTCTAAGTTAAGAAACTTAAATGGCGAAAGCTAAAGTTAGTCAAGATAAGATGGAACTCCCGAAGAGGACCAAAGTTTACTGGGGAGTTAGAATCAGAAATGAGAAAGAAATACATACATCTGTTTTAGCGAATCTCGAGGACGAGATTCATTTCAAGGTGGGGAGGGATGTAACATTCCTAAAAATTTGGTCCAAATTTGACAAATTTATAAAGATAAAGGACCAAAAATATTCATAAAATAAGTAATGGAGAAATAAGATAAGAAAATAAAAGTATCCTAGGTTAAGGAAACAAGGAATGAAGTCCATCCCACATGGAGGGAAGGAAGAAAATGGAAGCTCTTTATAAGGAAGAAAGTTTCCATAATAATATTCTTATGTGACTAACCACTCTTAGTGGTCCTGGCGGAGGGTGCAAAGCACCCGACGTGCACACGCACGAGCGAGGGGCGCTTTGATAGAGCACTTCGCACGCTTGCATCGCCGCAAGTCGCTTGAGAGCCGCATTAATATTTTCGAGCGATGGAAGTTAGACCAAGACGTGATGAGCTACCAAAGTCCAGGGACTAAAAATTAAAATTTTGAATTTTTATTCATTCGCGCGACGCGAAGGATACAGCTACTTCGTGCTACGCAAAGTAGCGATTAAGTAACCGTGCCGTTGAGTGAAACGTGGCAACAAGTCATAGACACGTGTCACCAATGTTGTAAAAGTCGTTAAGCGGTCCTAGGTGGTCGATTAGGGAGTTGCGAGTAGTCGGGAGTAGTCGGGGATTACTCGGAAAATACCTAAGGAGTACTCGGCCGTGGCGGGGTGTACCGATCTAGGCAGGGAGTAATCGGGGAGTACTCGGCCGCCTACTCGGGAGTTTTACAACATTGCGTGTCACCACGTGGTGACATGTGGCAAGCTAGGTGTCAACTCATCAAACCTATTGGTATACTTCGCGCGATGCGAAGTGATGCTTCCCGCTACGCAAAGGACAAGAAATATCAAAGGCGGTTTAGTAGCCGTTCGCCCTACACGAACGAACAAAATAAGGCTCCTTCGCGCTACGCGAAGAACACTTTTTCTGCCTATAAATAGGCGGCCATAGGATGAATTCTCATTCGTCCATCACACCCCGATCACACACATATACCTCGAAGTTCATGCCATGACCTCGACGTATCGACACCCTCTTTGTCTCGAAATGCGTGCAAGTAGAACCTCTGCCAGTTTATTCTCTCGATTTCCCCACGATAAGTAGAAGTGTTGCCCATGTCAAGCTTAGGCATTTCTTATAAGCAAACCACACAAGGTAGGGTTCTGCCCGATTATTTTATTATATATGTCTTAGACCCTAGTCGGGGATATAGCCCGTACCTTGATTACATAATAAGTGAAATATAGACTTCATAAGAGGAGATTATAGATAAAATCTCATTATTTATTTTATATAAAGATTTTATAAATGTTTTTATAAAAGAAGAAATTTAATATATACGTTTCTTCATGAAAAAGAAATGTAGTGTATAAATAATGAACAAAGAAGGGACTGGAGGTCCTTATGTTCTAGAAAGAAATGAATATCAAGGTAAAGGTTTTGAAAACAAACTGAAGTCTGAAGCTAGATCGTGGATCTTGTATTTATAAAACGTTATTCTTGTACTATAGGTCGGAGGTAACAAGAAAGCATAAATCAGTGAGACACACTGATCAAGAACAAAGGTGAATACGTCCAAACTCTTTACGACTTTATAAATCGAGTCTCACAAATGTTTACATGGTATTAT
Organism: Bidens hawaiensis; assembly: GCF_021521415.1. Lineage (NCBI taxonomy): Eukaryota > Viridiplantae > Streptophyta > Magnoliopsida > Asterales > Asteraceae > Bidens > Bidens hawaiensis. Next base: position 6,246 of record NW_027506635.1, read on the forward strand.
GTATCCCTAAAACTTTATAAACAGAAGTAATCGCTGGCCCTCATGCTATCATATATGTTTGTTTAGATCCTTACATATGTGGTAGACTGTGGGCACACCGCACCACACTTGCTAATGCCTCCGCCACGTTGGTCCGGACCTATGTAATGTCCGAGAGGGGATTATCTTGTGTATATTGGTAGTTGCTAAGTCCTCGACACTGTGGTGTTCGCTGTGTGGTTTGGAGTTGAGCTAGATGCTTATAATAGTAATTCAGACTTTCAAAACTTGGTTATTTCCTAAGCCACGTTGGGCCAAGGCCTACGATGTCTTGAGGGGATAATTAAGTATCAAAATTATTTTGCGTCAACGTGTTCACCAGCATGTTTTGCTGATGTGTGTTATAAATTGTTTTACAGGTATTCAAGAATAGGTGTTTGGAGACAAGAGATAGCCGTTAGACGATCTGATTGCTCAGATGGAGTTTTTGTTAATAAAATAATGTAAATTATGGTTTTGTGCTTTAAACACGTTTGTACCAACCAACCGGGTGTTTAATTCCCGTCTTTTGAATATAATAATATTTTAAATCAAGTCTTCCGCTTTACAACCTTAAACTCTAATATATTTACAAAACAGTTACCAACTTATGGTCACACGCCTAGGCCCTAGAATGGGGTGTGACATTAACCGACCCAGATCTTTCATCCGAAACCGAGTGTTCAGATTCACTTTTAATTTACTTATAACATGAACTAAGTCACCTGTTATGATTAAATCATCTACATACACCAACACCACCACAACATGTTCGCCTTCAGTTCGAATAAACAAACTCGTGTCGGCTAGAGTCGGTACAAAACCATTTGCTCTAAGAACTCACCGATCTTCCCAACCCAGGCTCGCGGTGATTGTTTTTCCCTACAACGCCTTCTTCAATTTGCAAACATGACTCAGAAATTTTTCGTCTACGAACCCATTCGGCTGCTCCATATAAATAACCCGATCAATATCACCATATAAAAACGCATTGCTTACGTCCATTTGCCACAAATCCCATTGCTTACTCGCAGCTATGGCTAGAAAAACTCGTGAGGACGCGAGCTTCACAACAGGACTAAACGTCTCCTCATAATCGATTCTGAACTCCTGAGAAAACCCCCGAGCTACCAAGCAGGCCTTGTACCGCTCTATGATACGTCGGCCTTTCGTTTAATTTTTAAAACCCATTTACACGTAATTGGTTTTACACCATTCGGTTTTGGGGTTAGTTCCCAAGTTTGGTTTTCTTGGAGTGCATCTAAGTCGGTTTTCATAGCTTGTTCCCACTTCTGATCTAATAATGCATCAGTAATATATTCTGGTTCGGCTTCTAGCTCATCGACTAATGCAACATTTGCATATTTTGGATTAGCTCTTTTTATTCTCTCGGATCTACGAATAGAGGACGGACCCGTTTTAGATTCAACTGCTGAATTTTGGCCCGTTTGCTGACTTGGGGACAAACCCGTTTGCCAGGCTGTCCATCTTGGAGACCTACTTTGTACCGATACAATTAGACTTTCAGCCGAGTTTGATGCATCTTCAACTTCTTCCAGCTATAGAGAAACTCTTCCATCTATTTCGTTCTTTAAGTTATTTGAATCTGGTATTGGTTTATATTTAGTTGACCACCATGTAGACGCTTTGTCAAAAATTACATTTCCGGACACGTAACACTTCCCGGTTATTGGTTAACAATAGTGCCACCCTTTCTTTTTGTTGTCATACCCAACAAATATGCATCGAACTGCTTTCTTTTCCAACTTGTGTCTTAGATGACTCGGGATGAACATGTAACACACGCATCCAAAAACTCTAAAAGGACTAGCATTCGGATTAATCTTGGACAATCTTTCAAATGGCGACTCATAATCTACACCTTGTTGTGGCAAGCGGTTACTCACGTACGCAGCCGTTTTCATACCTTCGGCCCAAAATTTTCTGGGAACATTCTTATCGTGCATCATACTTCTACGCAACTCTGTTAGGTGATGGTTTTTCCTTTCGGAAATTCCATTTTGTTGAGGCGTATTCGAGCACGTAAGTTGGCGCTTTATTTTGTGTTCATTCAAATAGTCCGAGAACTCTATCTGTCACACCCCGATTTCGGGCCTAGGCGTGTGACCCATAGTCGGTACCTGTTTTGAAAATATATCAGAGTTGCGGGTTATTTAGCGGAAGACTTTGTTTATAATAAGCTATTAATTTATTTTGAAAACTTCTCGGATAATAAATATCCAGGTGTTTGGTTTACAAACCTTGTTCGACTTGTTTGTAATATTTTAATAATTAAAAACTGAGCCATCTACATATAGCGAGCATCAATTCCATGAATGACTCTTATTCCTTGTTATCTGTATTATACTTGCTTCCCTGAAATGTGGGGGGAAAATACGTCAGCGATATGCTGGTGAATCGTTGACTCTAAAACATTTAATAAATCTTTGACTAACAAGATAGTTTTCTTGAACACACTCAGCAGAAACGTCTCTTATTTCTGGGAACTTGTGCCACTTGACATACACCCAATTAGGGTTCTCTGGGAACTGATACCCATTGAAGAACTTTGGTTATGCCTTCTAGCCTATGGCCACGTAGCCTTGCTTGATAGGCTAGACAGATTTGTTTGGATCCAGTGACATGTGTACTTAGTCTGAGTTGCTTTAATTTTCTACCTTGTAACTTAGGGATCACGTAATAGCTTAAATTTAGAGATCATGTAATCTCATATAAACATTTGACTGACTTGTTAAGATAAACAACCCATTTATCTTAATGACTGACTTTAAAGGCTTAACGTATTCTGCCCAAATTGTCTTTTCTGAATGGTGTGGTGATCTCGTTTGAAAACCTTTGTGAATGAATGATGTATAGCCTATAATAAAATAGGTTTATATAAATACCCGGATCGTCTCTTGATCCAGCTACAAACCTTTAGTCTAGTTTTGATAGCTTTAAACCTTGACTGACCATTTGTTTGAATAATATTTAGACCGGCAGTCTTTTCATTTTTTTTACCAATCATGTGCTGAGTTTCTTCTCCATGAAGAAATATCTGTAACAGATTTCTTCCTCGAGAGGAAACATCAATTGACGATACCCTTTGTATGAAAAATCTCATGTTTCTTAATCATGAAGAAACATTAATTTTTAACTATATCCCTCATATATAATGTTTTTAATCGTGAAGAAACTATATTTGACTACATTCTCTTGTGTGCAAAAGTTTATGTTTCTTAATCATAAAGAAATTTTAATTTAACTATAACCTTTGAATACATAATTATGATCAAGGTTTGGGCTATACCCCCAACTATGGTCTAAGCCATATAAAATAATAAAATAATAACTTAAGCAGAACCCCAACCTTTCATGGTTATTCAAAGTTTATATGCGTAAGCTTGAACGGGCAGCACTTATACTTTATACCACGTACTGTGGTGATGTAGATGTCGCGCTCTAATCAAAAACAAGTATTTTAATAACTTAAATACCTTTAACTAGTGTGAGTAAGTAAGGTTGTCTCCACAGCGAATCAAGGAAAGTGCAAGCAGTACTTATGTTTTTTAACTAATTAATTAATTATCCTAAGCAGACAGTCGATGTCAAGCAGATTAAAAGATGATTTAGAAACACAATTACTTTTGAAGTTGTAAACAATAATGAGAAAAGTTATTCACTCTAGGTTCAAGTAATGTGATATTCAACTAATCACATATTCAACTAACTCGATTGCGTGGTAATTACTAGACCTATTAGTTTGATTGTGATGAAAAATGATACCTTAACCAAATTGTTGATACAATTGAACTTAGTCTACCTAATTGCCAGTTTGTGTTATGAAAACCAATTAAATTGCAATGACTAGTGATTATTAGTTCAATAACACAAGAGCTTAACCCTAAATTTTGATGAACACAACAAAAACAAGTGATGCAAGATTCGATAATCAATAACATAAACTGTTTAAATAATCAAAACATAAACCGAATAAGATCAAATCATATAACTTAATCAAACTCTTAAGCATTAAACACTGTGAATCTTGTGATAAGTCAAATTACACAAAATACTAGCCTAGAATGAACACGGATGTTTTAGCCGAGCATTGACATGGTGATTAAATCACTTATCTTTGAGAACATATGATGAATTGATGAATCGTAAGCCTTGGAAGATGGAAAATTGTCTTGGAGTTCTTCAACAGCTTCCGGAACAAGTGGTAAGACGAAAAGAGGCTTCAAATCATTTATATAATATTAGGGTTAATTTTCTTTGTATTAAGGCGGTTCGCATCGTGTGAACGGGTAATGGATCTGTCCTTCGCGTAGCGAAGGACAAAATAGTCGGGGTCAGAATTGGGTTGTTTCGCATAGCTAGAACCAACATCTTCAACATTCCTTAGCGTCGCGCAAAGGACAAAAGAGATAGCTAAAAATGTTTTTCTTTCTTTATTTCTGCATCGTGAAGCGTGCTATCCCGATCCTGTACTTCTAAGCCTTCATTCAAGATCGTAAATCTCCCCATTAAGCCTCCATAACATCCAATGCCCTGAAACACATAAATACGCTTGAAGTACCAATGTTCATTCATTTATTTAACTAAATCTAACTAATTAATATAATATTATACATAACTTTTACCCAACCATCACATTCTCAAACTTATACTTTTTCGTCCCGAAAAAGATTTTGCAATGGAATCAGAATCAAAGACCGTCTTCACAAAATACTTTAGATTTATTTTAATTAATTACAGAGAACACAAAAACCGTGATTGCTGATATTGTTGTTCACTTAAACCCACGCCCTAATACTTATCAAGAAAAATAAGGTGTGACAATTTCGTTAGTTCATATGATTAATGGAACCCACACTTTTAAAGCTCTAAATCCACCTTACCATGCTTCGTTTTGGTTTTACCGAACCAGACCACCCCAGCTTGACTTAAACCTTGAGATTAGACGATCAAAATTTTGCACAATTTATACAATTTTTAAGCCCATATGTAATAGCTAAGACAATCAAGGATATTTATCGCCCAACCTAAACTTAAGCATCAAAGTCTACCAGAATGGCCATTAGATATGATTAAGGTGTAATTAAGTAACTATCTAGCAAATAGTCCCTACTACATGACATACCCTCGTTATCAAGTAACACCCCAAAGTCCATCTCCATATGTGAATATGCACGAATTCATCTGTAGGGGTTACATATGGCGTGTCCCTTGTGGTCCGTTTCTCAATGCTAATAGGACACGAGCAAGGGGACCCCATATGACTAACAGCGTGCAAGTCAGTAGTATATTTTGTACTTTAAAGCACGATGTGATCAAGTTTAATGACTTATATTTAGTAGAAAATTGCAGTCTTGCTCTTTAAGCTCTTTTAATATCCGTAAATCCACTTAGGAGATATGAATACCTAGATGATAAACCTCATACAGACCCATGGTTTCCGGACCCCGGAGCATCCCATCAATACATGATTTAAGGTTATAAAACCATACACCTATGAAGCGTTAACCACTTAAACCAGAAGTATTTTTATTTATGTCTATATCACAAGCCATCTAGCATACTCTAACGTAAGTATATCCAAGCATTGTTCAATAGTCTATTCATATTTAAAATTTATTTTTTTGTGATCAAACTAACAAAAGGCTTGAGTATGGCCCGACCTTTCATCCCAGTCCTTACACAGGCTTAGCTAAACAAACAAAACCCGATGATGTTTCCCACTAAAAATCAAGCAATTTCCAGGTTCAATTGAGGTGTTGTTTGTTTTTTCAGAGGTAAAATGTCTGCAGTCTGCGGACCACATCTGCAGACATCTTTAGAAGAAGAGGTGGACCAAACCTCTGCAGTCTGCAAGAAAAAGACTGTTTTTTTTAACGTCTGTAGATTGCTAAAAAACTGGTAGTGGTGTAGAAACTATGGTAGTAGGTGGTGGTGGTGGTGCTAGATGGTGATAGTGGTGGGTGGTTGTAACGGACGTTGGGTGGTGGTCAATGGTGGATGGTGGCGATGGTGGTGGTAGAAGGCGGTGGTGGTTTTCGGTATAGTGGTGGTAGAAGGCGGTGGTGGTGGTGGACGATGGGTGGTGGTAGGTGGTAGGGGTGGACGGTGGTGGAGGAGGATGGTGGGTGGTGGTGAAAGGTGGTGGAGGAGGAGGGTGGGTGGTGGTGGACGGTGGTGGTGGCAAACGGCGGGTAGTGGTGGTGGTGGGCAGTAGGTGTTGGTATGGTATGATGCTTTAACCCTCTGCAGACCATAGAAGATTTCAGAAGTGGGTGGGCCAAGTCTGCGCAAAGAAGAGCTTGCGGAGATGTTTTTTAATGAAACGTCTTCGAGAAAAAAAACTGTCTATAGATGGCAATGTCTGCGTGTTGCCTGCGCGGCGCAGACAGAAGATCCTGCACAGACCTTTTTCAGAAATACAAACAGCACCTAAGTCAACAACCAAACCATCATTTCATTCTTAAAGCTGAGCCTAACAACACATACCGAATTAAGTATGTTCCCGTTTTTATTATCTCATACATATAATAATTTTGAAAAACAATCCCCAATTTTTCTGTCATTTTCCATTATTTTGCAAAAGATTCTTAATTTAAGGAACATTTAAACATTTAATTTTTTTTATTTCTCCCCATCCCCACACTTGATGTAAGCATTGTCCTCAATGTTTAAAATTTTTCAATTAAAAGAAAATTTATAGGGACAAGGTTAAAATTTCTTTCTGATCAATTTTAAGACTGGGCTTAATGTGATGGTCTTATTTTAATATACACCTATAGAATTATACTCTTAACTCAAAAACTAGAACAACAAACAAGATTATGAAAACGAAATCACCTGATAAGAACATAAAACTCTCATGTGCAACTCTCGTGCTCTCGATGAACCTGTCTCCTCGACTCTCAAAACAATATCTGCAAACTCTCAAAAATGTAGAAGCACGCTTTTCACAATTATTAGAATAGGTCTTATAAACCGTTTGCAAAACTGTTAATTTTAACTACCAACCGAGTTTATTAAATTTCATAATGAACTTTGTTAAACGAGCAAAAATTTTAAAAGACCTAACTCACTTTCGTAGGAATCACGATTGCATTTAGCGTATGCAACAAGCCCTTTAAGACCCCCGGTAGCCCAGGTGGACGAGTATGGTCTCGTGAGAGTTTATAGTGAACTACACCCACAAAGTTCAAATACAACAAAAATATACACATTCATGAATTAACCATGGCGAAAAAACATAAATACTCCAGATAGCTTGATGGAATCGATAATTATTTTATTTTATAATCTTCTTTTTATTTACTTCGCGTAGCGAGAACTTCTCCATTTACTTCTCTTCATGTAGCGTGAAGATTGAATTTAAAAACGGATTTCTGTTTTGTCCTTCATGCACCGCGAAGGACTTTGCTTGACACACTCCGCGTAGTGCGAAGTAACACTTTGGCAGGGAATTTTCATGATTTTTTTTAGTTAAAAATTTTTCTATCTTTCAAAGATCTTATTCCCCAAGACTCCCCTGAATGTTTTCCAACACTTAAAACGAACAAAACATACCTAGAGCTCAGTTAACATGATAATTTTCTTTTCGACAGTCCTGACTTCCAACCGACATTGTGGCTTTCCCCACACTTGATCTCTGCCATAGTGGTACACTCAAAACAAACAATTAAAAATATACAGAACTAGAATAAATACAAATCAAAAATAAAATTCGGGTTGCCTCCCGAGCAGCGCTAAGTTTTTGTTAAGGTCTTCAGCTGGACCATTACCTGATTTGGCGGTTATGGTGGTCTAGTGGAACATTTACCTACCAAATTTCCCACATGCGTTCGGTAGTTAGGGTGTCAATGCTCTGCTTCCTTCTTCATGATTAGCATGTATAACGAACCAATCCGAGCTGGTGTGGATGCACATTTGCCTTTAGAATTTCCAACATACACCCAGTGGTTAACAAGTTTAACCCACGCACTCTTTCTTGTAACTGAAGTACTAGGATTCAAACGGGGTCGAACTGAACATTTTCCCACCGAGTTTCCCATGTATGCCCGGTAGTTGAGGTGTTGTGTCCAGACTTTCTTTCTTGTGAGAGACACGGCAGCAAAACCAATATGGACCAATTTGTTACTACTTTGCCAACTATCCTTCACCTTCACATTCCTCTTCCTCGAGTTCAAACTAGCATCCCCCCATTTTGTCAATATGAAGAATATGTAATAGAGACTTATCTAGATGATTTGTAACTATCTTAGTCTCTGCTTCTTCTACTAATATCTCTTCAGTCGGGTCTAGGTATTCAATTCTATGTGGCAAAAAGTATGGATCATCTCCTTCAATTTCATCATCAACAACTACAACCAATGCTTTCGTTGGGTCTTCAGTAACTGAGGGAGTTGGTGTGATATTATTCTCCACAACCACCTCCTCAACTCCATTCTCTAAAAGATCAAGAGTCACTTCTTCCAATTCATCTTCTTTATCACTGGCCACCATTTCACGGTCTCGTTTAATTTGGGCTAAATCATCAATTAGTTGGCTCATAAATTCATCATAAGCAGCATTAACCTTTTTGTGAACTTCCATCCTCAGACTGAGGTCCTTAAGCAGTGCCAACACCTCAGAATCTTGATTATTATTTTGAGGAATTTCTTCATATGTTGGCTGAGATCAGAATAGTAGTCATACGCCTCCTCTTGATAACTTACAAATGTTGGTGCCTCTGGCCTATCACTATCATACTCATTTGACTCATAATATTCCTAATAATTATGTGGAGGCGGTGAATAATTTTGGTACTTCCTATTGTGATCCTACTGGTTGAAGTTCCCTTGGCTATAACTATATGACTCGTGATAAATTTGAGGGTTTGGTGAAGATGGTTCATCATATGAATGTGGATAGTCCGAATCATCATCCTCCACGACCCTATATTCTTCTTATGGGTCATAAACCCAACTCCACATCATCTTGAGTTACCTGCACACATGAGACACATAAATACCTCGGTTAAAAGGAAGCGAATAAATATAAAAATTAAAACTAAATTACTAAACTAAACTAGCACTTTGCGCGTTGATCCCCCGGCAACGGTGCCATTTTGATGTAGATGCCGCACTCTAATCAAAAACAAGTATTTTAATAACTTAAATACCTATAACTAGTGCGGGTAAGTAAGGTCGTTTCCACAAGGATTCAAGAAAAGTGTAAGTAGTAATTATGATTTTAACTAATTAATTAGTTATCCTAAGCGGACGGTCGATGTCAAGCAGATTAAAAGATGATTTAGAAACACAATTACTTTTGAAGTTGTAAACAATAATAAAAAAAGTTATTCACTCTAGGTTCAGGTAATGTGATATTCAACTAATCGCAAAATTACTAGACTCGATTGCACAGTAATTACTAGACCTATTAGCTTGATTGTGATGACAAATGATACCTTAACCGAATTGTTGACAAAATTGAACATAGTCTACATAATTACCAGTTTATGTTATGAAAACCAATTAAATTGCAATGACTAGTGATTATTAGTTCAATGACACAAGAGCTTAACCCTAAATGTTGATGAACACAACCAAACAAGTGATGGAAGATTTGACAGTCAATAATATAAACTGTTTAAACAATCAAAGCATCAACCGAATAAGATCAAATCATATAACTTAATCAAACTCTTAAACATTAAACACAATGAATCTTGCCATAAGTCAAATTACACAAAACCCTAGCCTAAAATGAACACGGATGTTTTAGCCAAGCATTGACATGATGATTAAATCACTTATCTTTGAGAACATATGATGAATTGATCAACCGGCCGAAGCCTCAGGATGATGGAAAATCGTCTTGGAGTTCTTCAATAGCTTCTGGAACAAGTGGTAAGACGAAAGAGTCTTCAAATCGTTTATATAATGATTAGGGTTAAATTTTCCTCGTATTAAGGCGGTTCACGTCACGCGAATGGGTAATGGGCTTGTCCTTTGCGTAGCGCGAAGGACAAAATAGTCGGGCTCAGAATTGGGTTGGTTCGCGTAGCGCGAACCAACATCTTTAGCATTCCTTCGCGTCGCGCAGAGGACAAAAGAGATAACCAAAAATGTTTTTCTTTCTTTATTTCTGCATCATGAAGCGTGCTATCCCAATCCCACAATTCTAAACCTTCATTCCAAGCTCGTAAATCGCCCTATTAAGCCTCCATAACATCCAATGCCCTGAAACACATATATACGCTTGAATTACAAATGTTCATTCATTTATTTAACTAAATGTAACTAATTAATATAATATTATATATAACTTATACCCAACCATCATGTGGCTTTATCCGTCGGAACCTCGGGGCTTGACACGTACTACGAGAACCGGCACGAAAAACAATGTTAAGAGTGTGAGAATAAAGGTGTGTTTGTGTGAGAGGAAATGCGCCATGAACCCCCCCCCCCCCCTATTTATAGCAGTTTTTCTGCTGCTTCACTTAGTGCGAAGGAACAAAGATAAAGCCGTTTGCACGATGCAAACAGACTTAAGTTTGCTGAGTTATCTGGTGGCTTTGCCACGTGGCACTGTGTGCTGCCACGAGTCCATACATGTCACACATGCAAAATTACTACTTCGCTTAGTGCGAAGTGAAGATGGATGGCTGCTTCGCGTAGCGCGAAGCTGTCAAGTTCTGGTTTAAGTATTTTATCTTTCGCGTATCGCAAAGACCTTATATCTGGTCCATTCGCGTAGCGCGAAGGATCAAAATTCAGATTTTTATTTGTCTTTTGCATATCACGAAGACCTTATATCTGATCCATTCGCGTAGCGCGAAGGATCAAAATTCAGATTTTTAACTATTGGTCCTTGTATTTTAATATCTCGTCACGTCTTAATCTAAAGCGTCACATCAAAGTGCGACATCAAAGCTTTACATTGCGCCTATCGCCCGAGCCCATGTGCGTGGGGTGCTTCGCACCCTCCGATAGGACCACTGGTTGCATTTTGGCATATAAGAAAATTACGATGGAAACTTTCATTCTTATAAAGAGCTTCCAAGTTTTATAATTTTCTAATGTGGGAGGAAAGTTCTCTTCCCAATTTATACCCATATGGAATGTTGTAACATTCGTTACTTTTCAAAACCAAAAACCTGACCCATTTTAAATTTTCGGTTTTCTTATAAATATATATATATATATACATATCTTAAGATCGTTTCATGTGTTTGACTTTCATTATTTTGTTATTTGCTAAACCGAGCATTTCTTCAAGTTCTTGTTTATCGTCCATCAATATTATAATGTTCACAAGAAATTTCGTTATCGTTCGCTCGTTTACCGTTTGTTTTCATTTTGTATAATTAATGAAGCTACGGGCATGGTGCGAAAATATCCAAAAACTATAACTTTTAATACATATCTATAACATCATAAAGTTCAAGGTCAATTATGTAAATTTAATTTATAATTCAGCTTTAATGAAAACTTGAAATTATAGGGGCTAATATGTAAAATACTTAAAAAAATAATATAACCGTCATCTGCCACCCTGGATCCCGTTTTTCCGGTATCACTATTCCGGCGACGAGAAACAACTCCGGCGATGTCTAGACCCTAAATCATAATCTAAACTCGCTCACAACCTCTAAATTCACTAATAAACGTTCTGTCAGCAGTATTGAATCCTCAAAACTCGTCTCCGGCCAAGTCCCTGTTCACCGTCAATCCGTAATATTAACAGGTAATTTATACATTGTTTTTAATAGTTTCTAGCCGACGAACAAAACCCCTAAACTTGTTTAACCAATCATGGAAAAGAATGATGGAATTAAGAGCCTAGGGTTTGAATGGTGAAGAAGATGAGCTTAGGGTTTTACATATATACTGTTCTTTCTGTTTCAAATCCAAACAATCTGGCTAGACCCGCTGGTTGGTACATTTAGACGTGAACAGAAGGACCCGCGTTTGAAACCCGGGTCAGGTATGCCTTCCTTTATATTTTTTATCAGCTTTAATAAATAAAAAAAATTAAATAAATTAATTATAAATCATAATAAATCAAATAAAATTATTTTTTTTAAACTAAATAAAATTTCGTGAATTATAATTAATCATTTTTTTCATGTAAAAACCAGCTTTCATAAACATTAACCCGTTAAAATAAAACCGCTCGTTAACTTTGAATCATTAAACCTTATTTCATTTTGCTATAATTCGTTAAACTTTATTTTACTTTTAATTCATTAAAACCGTTAGAAATTATTTTAATTCACAAACTTTAACTCGTGCCTTGAAAAAATCATTTTTTTCTCTTATTAATGTTAAGTTATTAACCAAATGTTCTCTTTAACTAATAAGCTTCATTAAATAATTAAAAATTAGATTTTATTTCGATTCGTTAGCCTTAACTCGTCAAATTTAATTTGTGCTTCGTATTCCCCCATATTAATACCAAATTATTAATAATATTAAAATAATATAAATCGTTAAGACCCATTAAAACTTAGAAATACTATTATAATATAAAATACCTTTCGTTAAGAGCTTATGGTTAATTTAATAATCTTTTTCAAAACAATATTATATTCAAGTGCCTTAAAATCCCATAAAATATATTAAATGCAACACCCCGTAACAAATATTTACAACCTTATTATTCCCGTTAGCTAGTCTTTAAATTTTCGCATTTATTTTATTTATAGTTCGAGATGTTCGGTTGCTTCGATTTCGTTAAAGCACTTTCGCTTTTTACTTCAAGTTGATCTTCAATTTCGAGGTGAGTTTCTCACAACCCCTTTTTTAAACATTTTCATATTTTGGGGTAGCATATGTATCTATTACAAATTCACGTATTACGATTTCGATTACAAACTACAGTTCACTATATGGAATTGTGTTACTTGATTACTTACTCGAATTTACTTGCACGTGGTAGCCTCAATAAGTATGACCATACGCCCCCCTTTGCACTCAGGTCCATTTGTATCGAGTGGAAAAGGGCCTCATTATCTGAGTACGTTGGTTGTTACCAACTGGAAAGGACCTTACTTGCGCGATTACCAGAGTACGTTGGTTGATACCAACTGGAAAGGACTTTACTCGCTCGTTTATCACTTGTCCATGAATTGTATGAGTTTTACGTATTATATCAAATTGTGGGAACCTCAGCAGCTATGTTCATAGCTGACTTTATTTTATACATATGTTACAGGTGTAAAAATACAAGGATGAAAGTTAGAAGACACATAGCATGCCTATAGGATATTCAAAGAACACTTTATCATTTGTTTATTTATTTGTTACAATTTGTATTATTTGATAAACTTGTGTTACATGAATATTTAAATGAAATAATGTTATTATGGTCACCTAATAGTGTCACGTGTGTTTGAGAAATCTGTACGTCACAGTCAGGCGTTTCCGCTTTAGCAGGGTGTTACAAATGCTTCCACTTTCTTCTTCCTTTCCATGTGGGATGGAGTTTTCTTATTTCCTTAACATAAGATGTTTTTATTTTCTTATCTCATTTCCCCAATACTTATCTTAAGAATATTTTTGGTCCTTCATCTTTATAAAGTTGTCAAATTTGGACCGAAATTTTGGAGATGTTACACTTTCGATGTATACTCTTGACCATTGTCAAATCTTAGACTCACAATCAAACACTTGTTTTCTCGTTCGGCTTCTAATTTAAATTCTTTGAAACATTCAAGCGCCTCCGAATCTTCCTTCATAAAATTATACCACAAATATCTTGAAAAATCATCAATAAACGTAATCATTTATCATTTACCTCATGTTGATGATATGTTTGACGGCACCAAACACATTCTTGTGAACCAACTCGAGAGGCACCGTTGAACGGTGTTATGAGCTTTCGTATGGTTCTTCATGTGCCTTCCCATAATAGCACCTGCTACACACTACATCAAGATTAGCGTCTAGATTAGGCAAACCAATTGCCAATTGTTTTTTCATCATGAGTTTTAACTTGTTATAGCCCACGTGGCTTCACCTTTGATGCCAAAGATCTGAGTTATATTGGTCTTCGCTTTTTCTAAGAACACGGTTCCGGCCGAAAACACAAACAGATTCGTTCTTTTTCCCGCGCACTACAGGTTGCGATTTTGTCTCAAACTTATCGAAAATCATCACTTCTTTTGGCCCAAACAGGACATACTTCTAGTGTCAGTAATTTGGGGAACTGAAAAGAAAATTCTTTTTCATTCCCGGAACATGGAACACATCCTTTAAAGGCAACTCGTTGTCTCCGACTCCCGGGAACAGTTTCGCTTCTCCAATGTGCTCGATCTTGTGTCGAGAGTTGTCGGCTATTACGACAACTTGGTTGCCTCTATACTTTACCGGGTCTTTTAATCGAGACACAATCACCGGTCATATGGTTATTACATCCGGAATTGACAATCCAATCTTGGATTCGATTATTCGTTGTCTCGGTAGTTTCCACCATCACTTGCACCACTTCGACACTTTCTGTTTGCACAAATTGGCTTTCAACATCCTAGGTTGGTTCGACCCTTCGGCTGCTGCCACATTTCCTTCTTCTTGTGGCTTCCATGGACAATCCAGGGCAATGTAGCCTCGACGACCACAATTGTAGCATTTAAATGTGGGTTTCTTCTTATACCCACCTGTTTGTTTTCTATCACCATTCCACTCCTTTTGTTCCCGGCTTTTACTTCCACCTGCCCTATGTTCGTCCGAGCCTTTCGATCGATTTCCAAAGTTTCGTTTACCATAGTACTTTGACTTTCCTTTTACTGCATAAAATGCATCAGATTCTTTTTTCACCAGCCCCCGGCATCGACACTCCACTCATCTGTTTAGAAAGCGCTTCTTGACTCGCAAGAAGATTATTAAACTCGCCTAAAGTGGGTTGGGTCGGTCACCCTTGAACGGCTGCTACAAAGCTGCGAAACTCTGGTTTTAATCAATGCACAATAATCCGTTTCATCCGAGACTCGAAAATTCGAGCTTGCGGATCGAGATCACCAATCTCCCGACACAGAGA
Source organism: Bidens hawaiensis (assembly GCF_021521415.1). Taxonomy (NCBI): domain Eukaryota; kingdom Viridiplantae; phylum Streptophyta; class Magnoliopsida; order Asterales; family Asteraceae; genus Bidens; species Bidens hawaiensis. Next base: position 21,303 of record NW_027506635.1, read on the forward strand.
CTTAACTTTGTGAAAATATTGTAGTATGGTTAGTTCTTTCTGAGTTACCGACAACTCGTTTTCCAACTATTGGAGTTTAGCATTGATTTCCTTGGAAAACAATGACACCAACACATCCCAGCTTGTTTCGGTGTTTCGAGATCCCTTATATGTTCTAAGATATCATCCTCAACTATTGTTTTCAAAGTGAACATAGCTTTTCCCTTCATAACTCTCCACTTATGAACAGCACCATTTGTAACAACCCGTGGTTCGGCGGTACTTTCTCCTTTTACAACTTCCCAAAGATCCTGCCCATGTAGGTACGAAACCATACACGTTAACCACGCGTTGTAGTTGTTGTTCAGTTTCCTTAACGCAGCAGATGCTTGAAATTCTGCCATAACGAACAGTAATAATTCTAGTTCTCATGCTTTGATTCTTCGATCTACAACCCCGTCAATCACCCGAAAGTAACTATCCGTGAACAAAGTTCTTGGCTGGACTTTAAAAGACCAAATAAGCAACGAACAAACGTTTGTGAGCTTGGTGCTCTGATACCACATGTTAAACTAAAAATGTTTCCACAAGTGGATCACAAAGGAGAACACGAACTCAGATTCTGAACCTGCAGTTCCTTCTTGACTAACAGAAAAGAGAAAACAAATTATCTGGTCTGCAAGTTTCTTAATCGAACACACCAAATTAACCAACGCGCAGTTCTTGTATTATTGATAAAAATAACAAACTGAAAATCTCAACAACGATGATGGGTATATTTATAACCATCACTTCTAATCCTATCATATATCAAATACACAATTTGAATTAAACACAAATAGGATTAAAAACAGATAAGACTAACTTATTAAGATAACACTAACTTATCTATAATAATAAACGAATTATTATTATATTCCGCCCTTAATAATATCGCAATGTTTAATACATACCACCTTCAAGAGGCGAAACTTGAAGGTGTCAAAAAAGGCAAAAATTCTTAGACGTGGTTCGGGTTATGGTTTGCTTATCTTATTTTTATAGTTTTTATAATATCAATGTGTGGTTTTAATTAATATTATGTAATGTTTTAAAATAGATATTAAGTAATTTTTTAAAGTTTTAGATATAAGAATTAATTAGTGTACCTGACAACACGTAAACCAAACGGTTGGAGCTATTATAGTTTACGTAACTTATACTCACCAATTATTGGAAAATCTAAACCAAAAAAATTACAAGATTATGTGGTCTAGGTGATTTGCAACAGTCGGATTTTGGTCAAACAGAAAATTTGCATGATAAGATACAACTCCAAACAGTTCTGCCCAAGAGCGGAAATATCAATTTGTGTACGAGTGACAATTATCAGTCATTATCTTGCCTAGCTCTTATGTAGAGTGCCAGTTATCAGTCATTGTCTTGCCTAGCTTTTATATAGTGTGCTTGTCTATATATACAATGCAAAATGAGACGCATGTGTTGGAGGAATCTGCCAAACAATTGAATAACCGAAAGCAATAATAAAATTGAACCTGTGTCGTGTGTAATCACACTGCCTTAAAAGCGATTTGAGCACTACCGGGGTACAAATAGATGTTGCCAATCGCTCTCCAAGGTTAGCACAGAGATGAATTGAAGTATTCTTGTGTACTCAAGAAGAAATCAATGATGAAGATTGGATGAACGTATGATCAGAGAGTTGGGGATGATGGTTAATCTATTAGGGTTAATATGAAAAAGAAAAAATTGTTTTTTTTCGTTTTATTAACCGCCGTGACATAAGATGTTGTTTAATATTAATATATATTAATTTTATATTTAATAATATTAATATATGTTGACTTTCTTTTTTATTCTTTTTATTCCAACAATCCCCCACAAAAGGATAGTCACAACAGTTCAAAATATTCTAATCATATATTGAGCTTGTTTTGTACATAAGTGTTAATATCTTACGATTTGAATTAACACGTAGTAGAGTGAGGCAACATTAGATTTCATTAAGTGAATAACTCTTGAACTTAATGAATTCATATGAGACCCCCACAGCACGTACCAAACCCGGAGTTCTATTCAATCTTCGCGGTACTACAACAAATTATGTGGCCATTTACAAATCTTGGAATTCATGAGTGATCTAAAGAGATAGCCCATATCGCTTACAAAAAGCGGCCTCACCTTCACACTCACATAGGTGATTTCAATTAAAAGTCTACCTCATACATAGACTAACTCACACTTTGGTTATGAAATCATTAAGAACATAAGAATGTTCAACCTCTACACATTTTCGGTGAATTCATCAAGTTCGTCTCAAAGAACCACCTCATTAGGCTATGAATTCATTAAGAGATAATTCTCAACCTTTATTTAAAACACTACCTTTCGTCATAGAGATGAGAATGTAGTGTAAATTAGGATTCATATGGTTTCGTTTGACCACTGTGGGTGCCCACCATACGATCCTCACTATTGGGCTTAAGCCCCATCCCCCTCAACGTTGATAAGACCAAACCTTTAGTCAATGCATTAGTTAATGGATCTGCCAAATTTCTCTCAGATCTCACAAATTCCAAAGCCATGACACCGTCTTTCAACATATGTTTTACTGAACCATGTCTCAGGCGTATGTGCCTTTTCTTGCCATTATACACATCATTCTTGGCGACACCTATAGTGGCCTGTGAATCACAATGAATAGGAATAGGAGTTACCTCTCTTCCCCATTGTGGAATATCACCTAATAAACTTCTCAACAATTCTGCTTCTTGCCCTGCTAACTCAAGAGCAATAAATTCAGACTCCATAGTGGAGCGTGCAATACATGTTTGTTTAGAAGATTTCCATGAAATTGCACCACCCTCTAACATAAACACATACCCACTAGTAGAACTTACTTCATCATTATCAGAGACCCAATTAGCATCACAATATCCTTCTAACACGGCAGGAAATTTATTATAATGCAAACTTAAGTCTATAGTACCTTTAAGATACCTTGATAATCGATGAAGGGCATCCCAATTTTCTTTACTAGGATTATGTGTATAACGACTGAGTCTACTAACTGTATAAGCTATGTCTGGTCGAGTGTGGTTCATTAAAAACATAACACTTCCTATGATCCTTGCATATTCATGTTGTGATACACCTTCACTTTTATTCTTTTTAAGGTGTACACTAGGATCATAAGGAGTTCTGACGGGTTTTAAATCAAAATAACCAAACTTTTTAAGTACTTGTTCAACATAGTGTGATTGATTTAAAGAAATACCATATTGATTTCTTTTTATTTTAATTCCTAAAATTACATCAGCCTCACCCATATCTTTCATCTCAAATTTAGATGATAAAAAAGATTTGGTTTTATTGACATCATTTACATTAGCACCAAAATTAACATATCATCCACATATAAACATATAATGACATATCCTGATTCAAATTGTTTAGAGTATACACACGAATCAGAATTATTCACCAAATAACCATCCATTTTTAATGTATTGTCTAATTTTTCATACTATTTTTTAGGTGCTTGTTTCAACCCGTATAAAGATTTTTTAAGTTCACATACTTTATTCTCTTGACCTGAAATAATAAAACCCTCAGGTTATAACATATAGATCTCCTCATCTAAATCACCATTTAAAAAAGCTATTTTAACATCCATTTGATGAACAACTAGATCATGTATAGATGCTAAAGCAATAAGTGACCTAATAGTTGTAATCTTAGTTACCGGAGAATATGTGTCAAAATAATCAATTCCTTCTTTTTGAGTAAACCCTCTAATTACAAGGCTAGCCTTATATTTATCAATAGTCCCATCAGGTCTTAGTTTTTTCTTAAAAATCCATTTACTAGTAATGGGCTTAGTCCCTTTAGGCAATTCAGTTAATTCCCAAGTATTATTAAATAATATAGAATCTAATTCACTTTTAATTGCCTCTTTCCACAAACTAGCATCAACAGAAGTTACAGCTTCTTGATAAGTTTTAGGATCATTTTCTATCAAGTATACAGAAACAAATTCCTCGTTAAGCATATCAATCTGAAAGTTTTCAGTTAAAAAGGTTGTAACAAAATCTGGTCCATAACTAGTCTGAGTTCTACATCTCTTACTCCTTCTAGGCTTAATATTATCAATAATCTCATTAATTGAATTAGAAGATGGTTTATTAGCAGACAATATAGCATTAGATAACACAATATCTTTACATCTTTTCAAGGAAAATTCATTTTCAAAAAATTCAGCATCTCTAGATTCAATAATTGTTCTATCACTTAATAACATGAATCTATATGCAGCACTATTTTGAGCATAACCAACAAATACCGAATCTATAGTTTTAGATCCAATATTGGTTCTTTTAAAATCAGGCAATCCAACTTTAGCCAAACACCTCCACACTTTAATAAATTTTAAATTAGGAGCATAGCATTTCCATAGTTCATATGGTGTTTTATCTTTTCCTTTATGTGGAACTCTATTAATTACATGACAAGCAAATAAAACAGCTTCCCCCCCACATGTTATCAGATAACCCCAACTTAAAAGCATAGCATTCATCATATTTTTAAGGGTTTTGTTTTTTCGTTCGGCTATGTCATTCTGTTCAGGAACATAAGGTGCACTAAACTCATGTATAATACCATTTTGTTCACAAAATTCTTTAAAAGTGTTAGTAATATATTCACCACCTCTATCAGATCTTAACCTTTTGATTTTTCTATCAAGTTGGTTTTCAACTTCAGATTTATAAATCATAAACGTTTTGTCGGCCTCATCTTTAGACCTTAAGAGATAAACTTTAGTATATCTTGAATAATCATCAATAAAAGTCATATAATAATGCTTACCTCCTTTACTAGTTGTATTTTTAAAATCAGCTAAATCTGAATGAATAAGTTCTAGCAAATCAGTACTCCTGCTGGTTACCTTTTTTAAAATATTTTTTAGCATGTTTGGCTTCTACACATACATGACACTTTACCTTTTCACGCACATTACTAACATGAATCGTGCCCGCATTTTTAAGTCTTTTAATAGACGAAAATCCAACATGACCTAATCTAGCACGCCACATATCAGGAGACTCAACAATATAAGCAGAACTAGATGCATTATCAGAAACATTAACAGTGTTCATCACAAATAATCCACCACTAAGATAGGCCTTCCCAACAAAGTTGCCATTCTTTGAAATAATAATGTTATCAGATTCTATTACTTGTTTTAGGCCAACTTTGTTGAGAACTACCCCAGATACTATATTCCTACGAAGAGAAGGAACATATAAAACATCAGATAAAGCTAAAGTTTTTTCATAAGTAAGTTTTAGAAGAACCTTCCCTTTGTCGTGAACTCTAGCCGTGTCCCTTGTTCCCATGTAAACCGGTTCACCATTAACCACTTCTTGAAAATCAGACATTAAACTCTTGTTGTTGCAATAGTGCCTTGAAGCCCCAGAGTCTAAATCCATTCAGTTTTGCTTTCCACCATATTCAGTTCAATCACAGCAGCAATTATTTCTTCATTTTCAGCAACATTTAGTTAAGCACCTTGATCTTTCCTTTCATGACATTGATAAGCTTTGTGACCAGTTTTCCCACATACATAGCATTGAGACGGTTTTTTCTTGAATTTTCCATCAGTTTTTGAAATACCAAGCTTCCCTTTTCCTTTCCCATAATTTTTAAAGTTGTTATTTTTCTTGTCTTTCCCCTTATACTTATTACCCTTTTCAGTTCCTAAGGACTCAATAAGATTAGCATTACAAGCATTTAAAGAAATGTTGGAAAGTTTATCTTTGAGTCGGTTAGCCTCTTCAGTTCGCTTATGACCAATTAATTCTTGCAAAGACATGTCTCTTTTCTTGTGTTTGAGATAATTTCTGTAATCACTCCAGGATGGAGGAAATTTCTCTAACAGAACATTTGCTTGTAAGACTTCACACATCTTCATTCCTTCAGATAAAATAGCGGCCACAAGATTTTCATAATCGTGCACTTGATCCATTATTGACCGATCATCAGTAATTTGGAACCGCAACCAATTCCCTACCACATATTTTTTCCTTCCCGCATCATCAGACCCGTATCTTTTATTCAATGTATCCCAAATATCCTTTGCAGATTTGTATTCAATAAACAAGTTAAATAAATTGTTGGTCATATGATTTAATAAATGACCACGAATAGCCTTGTTATCCTTCTCATATTTTTTAACAGTTTTCGTTGAAGGCATGGATGAAGAAGAAGCAATAATCTGAATAGGGGCTGATTGAACATAGTATTTGGATGGGTCTTCAAGTAAAACATAATCTATATCCAAATGCTCAAAAAAGATTAACATCTTTTGAGACCAACGACGATAATTGGTTCCGTCTAATTGTTCGAGTTTTGACATATCAGGAATAATTTTTGACAGATTCATAATCTCTAATTGGGTGATTTGAAACAAAATCGCTTTTAAATTGTTGGAGGAATCTGCCAAACAATTGAATAACCGAAAGCAATAATAAAATTGAACCTGTGTCGTGTGTAATCACACTGCCTTAAAAGCGATTTGAGCACTACCGGGGTACAAATAGATGTTGCCAATCGCTCTCCAAGGTTAGCACAGAGATGAATTGAAGTATTCTTGTGTACTCAAGAAGAAATCAATGATGAAGATTGGATGAACGTATGATCAGAGAGTTGGGGATGATGGTTAATCTATTAGGGTTAATATGAAAAAGAAAAACTGTTTTTTTCTTTTTATTAACCACCGTGACATAGGATGTTGTTTAATATTAATATATATTAATTTTATATTTAATAATATTAATATATGTTGACTTTCTTTTTTATTCTTTTTATTCCAACAGCATGAACAACTAAACATTATAAAAAAAGTTGAAGGCGATTCTATGCACGTACAAAATATGCTGGGAACAAAGCAGTGGACCACAACAGCCAATGATCAAATCCAACCTATTACTCATCCTATCAATGAAATTTGTGCTAAAAGCACACGTAAATATCCTATGTTTATGTCTGCTTCTAAGAAGAATATTAGCATTGGGTGCAGCCTAAATGTTGTGAAGACTCCCAATGTGGTGGAAGAGTATCTTAAGGATGAAGCTAAAGTTTATGAGTCCTCAATGCTAAAGGTAACTGCAACAGTTAATGTCAAGACAAAGAAGGAATTTGAGATGGGTAAGATGATGATAATCATGTTGATGAAGCTCCCATGGTTAAAACAATTCTTAAGCAAGTCCGAGAAGAAGGGTGTTGGCTTTCAACTTGTTAGCACTCAGCTAGATTCAAGTATAGATTTTCTTTTTTAAGAATTATTATAGCTTTTATATATGGTTATGATATAGCTACACCAGCCTGTTTGATTTCACACCATCAAAACCGCAGTTGTTTTGATGAAAAAATCAAACTTTGAAAATTATTGGTCAGAGCGGTCGTTTGAACAATATATGGACTAACGTTGTGACCATAAAGGGGTAATTAAAATCTTGAAAATTACTAGTCAAAACGACCGTTTGTCTAATATCCAAACGAAGTGTGTATAGATGATTCATTTTCTATCATATAAAAAGCACTAGAAGATGTGTAGTAAGAATATTGTATATTGCTACTTTGTCCATGAAAGGTACCATGAAGACAAAGGTGAGCAAAGAATGTGTGGTTGACTTGTCAAGTTGCAAAGCGAATGGTACAGGGTGCTTCAGCTTTAAGGTTGAGCTGGAAATTGATGAAGACTTTGGAGAACCAGGAGCCATCTTGGTGAGGAACAATTATGCCAAGGAGTTGTATTTGGAGACCATCTCTCTTGAAGGCTTTTTTCACTTTGCATGCAATTCATGGATTCAAACAACTCACATTAGCAAAGACAAAAAAAGGATATTCTTTTCCAACAAGGTGCATATATCATCCTCCACCACCAATCCATCAACTGTCATTGTAATTATTGCTCTATGTTAATTGTTATTAACCACTACAAAACACATCCTAAATCGAAGCAGAGACCAGATCCTAAGCCGAATGAAATCCAGAAACGATCAACTTGCCTAAATTAAGTAATCACTCTGGTTGGGTTTCCATGGTGTTCAAACTCGAACCCAACGAAATCAAACTTAATTATTACAAATTGATTTGTATTCCACGATAATCCCCTAGATGGGCATTCCTTTTTTAAAACAAGAAGCAAATTAAGTATCAAGTTTCCTACCATTGACTTGATGGATTACATAGGCATATTTACCAAGTCAAACACCTGAGGGGCTGAAATACTTGAGAGCTAAGGAACTCAAAACCAAGAGAGGAGATGGAAATGGAGAAAGATTGTCTTCAGACAGAATATATGATTACGACAAGTACAATGATCTTGGGAATCCTAATCACGGAGCTAAATTTGCAAGGCCAACATTAGGAGGTGAAAGAAACCCACATCCGAGACGTTGTCACAAGGGACGTGCCTCCACAATTACTGGTAAGTTTGTTTCTTTAATTCGGAATATTAGATTTTAATAATCCCAACTTTGACCTATTGGTTGGCGCTAAACCCAACTTTAAAAATATTTTCTAAAAGTCCGTGTCCCAACTTTCAACATATTTTTCTCCAAACAATATATATGTGTTTTCCATTCCATCAAAAAGATGACGGAGTTATTTTTCTTTTTGTATGGGATTACTGGAGGAAAATGAGTTGAAAGTTGGGACTGTCAAAAAATATTTTTTAAGTTAGGTTTATTGCCAGGCAATTGGTCAAAGCTGGGAGGATGATTAAAATCCAATAATCATTTTAATGTTCCAAAGAGTAAGATAGGTTACTCATGAAAACCAGAAAGTAGCATAATTTCCTAATATTATATAGATGTAACTTCAGAAACGCCAGTGAATGCAATGATATCTTCAACATATGTTCCAAGAGACGAAGTTTTTGAGGGGACGAGGCGCCAAGATATCGTGAATGATATTTGGAAGGGAGTGATGCACAACATTCCACCCATGGCCACTTTCTACAAACAGAATGGTGTCTCTAGGAATATTACAGATTTTACAACTCTTTATAAGAATGTGAATGTGCATGTATTATTGAAGGTTTGGGATATCTTCAAGTTTGATATACCAAAAAAACGTGCCTTGTAAGTGCAAACATGACTAGGGAAATCATAGTTATATGCAATCATCATTTATGTTGTTTGTAAATCATAACTAAACATCACTGACATTCTAGGGAATGTAACAAGCTATGTGCAAGAAGATGAACTTGCCCGTCAAACCCTTGTTGGGATAAACCCTGCGAGCATAGAGAAGTTGAAGGTTATATGTTCCTATATATTCGATCTCAATCAAACCGATTATAAGATCAATTACTTTACCTTAACGTCATTCGGTTCTGTATCTACAGGTATTTCCGCCTGTGAGCAAACTTGACCCTTCAAGATATGGACCACCAGAATCAGCACTTAAAGAGGAACACATTATAAGCCACCTCAATGGAATGTCTGTACAACAGGTCTATCTTCTAACAGACCCAACATTAATAGAATACAAAAAGCACTAATGATTTAGAAATGGGAAAATTACCAATATAAGCATCTTTGACCAATATATATCCCAAATAGGCAGGAAACTAAAAAGTAACCATAATTGTCAAACCAACAGAAAAATGACACATTAGCCCTTTGGAATCACTAATCACCAGCTTAAGTTTAACCCGGACAAAATTTCATGTAAAAATGAGTTAGAAACAGTATAGCATGACATGTGTCTCATTTGGCCTAAGGTGGTACCTAACATGAATAAACAGGATAGGTGCCTTGTCTGCCACGGCTCCAGAGGTGGCCAACACGACATGTCAGGCGCGCCTATGGAGCCTTGGCTAACAAGATACCTATGTAGGCCTTTTATTTGCGTGTAGGCACCACTGTAGCCCTATTGAAAGTTGAAACACATGACATCAGGGGCGAAGGTTATGAAGGACCCCGGGTACCCCCGGCTTCATTTAGTAGTGTAAATTTTCGTGATTTCATCCCAAAATTTTTATAGGTATTGAGTCCGGACATCCATAAAATGTTTTTCTGCGACTTTGGCCACCCCTTTGATAAAACCCAAGCTCCGTCATTGCATGACATGAAATGTGTTGCCAACTCAATTTTGCATTATATTTCGTCCGGGCTACACTAGTGCCTAGTGGTGCCCATGGAGTTAGGTGTCATTGCTCTATTGGTTTTGTCTATTTTTGACATTTTTGTTAGTTTTTAGTTCCATGCATTTGTCAAACATGCTTATATCAGTGATTTTACCTGTAGAAATGCCGGTGTTGATTTTTGTTTGGATTTCACACTTTTTTTACTTTCAGGCCTTGGATGAAAACAAGCTTCATATTGGATTACCATGACATTTACCTTCCATTTTTGGAGAGGATAAATGCACAAGAAGACCAAAAAGCATATGCAACCCGTACAATCTTCTTCTTGACTACTGATGTGCTGAAAGCGGTCTATAAAAACTTAACCTAACCTAAACACTCTAATTTTAAATTTATAAACCTAGACTCTCCTAATGCTAGACCACTATCGATTGTAGTAAAGCCCAATGAAGTCCAGAATATCGAACCCAAAGGACACTAGCGACACTTAAAACTAGACTCTAACTTAAAACTTAATGATTTTACTTATTTGACAATTAACTAGTTAAACTAATAATTGAGAAAAAGATTATTTTTGGATTTTTATTTATTTTATTTAAAACTAATAACTAATTAAACTAATTTTAAACTAGGAAAAATAATAAATTAGAACTTAAAGACTTAAACGAAAACACTAATGAGAAAGGCGTTACCTAGGTTTAAAATCCTATTTGTGAATCTTGGACGCTTATCGGCTATGGAAACGGTGATGGAACCAGGATCTAAAGATACGACGCACTAGACATCCTAGTGGATCCCTGATCATTCTCTGGGTGTCACCTAAAAGAAATACCTAAGGGGCGTATGACGCAAACCGATTGGTTGGATTACCTCTCAGTCTCTCCAACAATATTAAAGTATTCTAATGACTAGATCACCTCTCAGTCTCACTAATCACAATACATCCGGGAGTGTAAGGGACGTAAGGAGTAACCTAAAGATGCTCAAAAAGACTTAGGATAGCAAAAACCAAAAGACAATAAGGGGGAAATCCACTCTCGTGTAATCTATACCCAAACCGCCTAATGAATAAGACAACCCCAACTATCTATTACCTATCAGTCTCAAGATAGGTAGAACACTTGAAATCTCTAAACCCTCAAACAATAGTTCCTATGGATTATGCCGGCTATAAACCATAAACTAGTTACGAACACACAGTATGTAACCTAATATGCGTCTACATATGAAAGACATTCACAAAGACACATATGAAACTATTGAATAAAAGTTAATTAATAATATATATGCATATTCATCTTTTCAAATACCAATAAGTTGGTTACAATAATATTAGTCCAACACCAATAACCAATAAAACTGACAAGCAAACCAAAAGTCAATAAATATTCATTCAAACCTAGAAAATTAAATGGTTTTAGTCAATAACCATTCTCAAAAAAATAAAATAAATAAGTTTAAAGAATGGATTCATAACAAAAAGTAATAGTTTCAAACCAAATAGAAGTGCTTTATCCCTTCTCTCTTGCGATCAAATCCTTTTTTTTTTTTGTCTAACTTCTGCTTCTTTTTCTTGTTCTGTTCTTCGTGGCCTTGTGGCTCAAGCCACACCCCTAACGACAATATTAATAATATTCTTTCAAGAAAGCTTCTCTCCAATCAAGCCAATTATTCCCGCTGTGCTTCTGCTTCACGAAAATATATAATGTGTATGGCGGCTCTCTCTCTCAAATCCATTCGTGAATGCCCTGCCAAAATAGGGTTAGAAAATATAATATTTTCTAGAATCATCAATCTATTAATATATATACTAGTATCTTATTATTATTATTATTATTATTATTATTATTATTATTATGTGACGTTTCTTTATGTTATATTTTCTTTCTTTTTTTTTCATTTTCTTTTTTAAGTACTTTATATAATTATAATTATAATAATAAATAGTTTGATATATCAAATGCTTGATTCGTCATTCGTCAGTCTCAAGTCTAGTAAAAATGTTTCATTTTAGTTCATTGTCTTTTGAAATCATTAAAATAACACATGAACCAAATAATAATAATATTCAATAAAAACTTGGCTCAAAAGCATTTAAAAGTGAAGAGAATTTTTATATAATAATATGTATAATTGAGACCACATCAACTACAATTTTAAAGCCTATTGCAAGTGAGCTTATCCTTCCTCCTGCTGACACCTATATCAAAACAAGTTCTCACTCCTCCGGTGATGCAACCACCAAGTGGCTGTGGAATCTAGGCAAAGCTCATGTATGCTCTAATGACACCGGTGTTCACCAACTTATCCATCATTGGTATGTCAAATGTGCTTGTGAATTTGCACCCTTATTCAAAATGGCACGCAAACAATATAAATGACTGAGTTTATATATTTGATATATAGGTTGCGGGCTCATGCATGTATAGAACCATTCATAATAGCCACTCACCGACACTTGAGCTCAATGCATCCGATTTTCAAGCTTCTAAATGGACACATGAAACATACACTTGCAATAAATGCGATGGAACGTGAGAGTCTTATATCCGCAGAGGGGATTATAGAGAGTCACTTTTCTCCAGGAAAATACAGCATGGAGATGGTATGTGCTGCCTATCGTGACTGGTGGCGTTTTGACTTAGAAGGTTTTCCTGCAGATTTGATGCGAAAGTAAGAATACAGTACCATTAGACCAACAAAGAAAAAGAAAAATAAAAAAATAGATTAAATAATTAAATAGTGGATAGCATGCAGCTTGCTGTTTGTTTGCCTTCTGTTTGAGTATAAAAGAATATATATTTTATTTTAATGGAATATTTGAAGTCAAATAGTCATGATACCTTAAAAGCGACATATAACATGTTCTAAGCCTTTTGATGTGGTCTAAATTATATATATTTTTATATAAATATTTCCTACATTTTTAAATACTTTGAGCTAGATTTTGTTTCAATCTTACTCTTTGTGGGATCATATTCATAATTTAAAGGTTTCAAAAGACTACGAGTTGAATTGGAGTACTTTTACTAAACTTGAGAAAGAAAAGTAAAACTTCAAATGAATTTCGTTATCATGATTATAAATATTCTCTTGGAGTACTTTTATGTGTAAATCATATTAATAATTATCTACATAATTCGTTTAGTAACATTGGCAGATATTATTTTCTTTTAACACTATTAATGAGTATTTGTTTTAAATTCATTTTTTTTAATTGTTGGTCTTTTTGATGCATTATGATGTTATTGTCACATATCACAGAAATAATGAACTACATGATGAAAGTCAAAGGATGTGGCAAGGTTTTCAGAAAGAGAAAGTAATTGGTGGTGGAACTCAACATTTGTTTGTGAAGAATAATATTTAATCAATTAGTGCAAGTGTTGGGTTTAATAAGTTGCAAAGCCCACTATAAAGGCCCACCCGATCCATGTGTGTTGTCGGTGGGAAATCATCAATTAGGCCGACATTAAGAGATATAAAAGAAAAAGGCAGACAACTTGAGAGGGGAATCGAGAAACAGAAGTCAGCCGCAAGGAGGGGCATTGATATATTTTCCTTGGAGCTGGGCAGAAGGAGATCGTTGAACAACAACTAATATTAATAATATTATTATTGATTGTTGGAGTTGTGGAGAGAGATATTGCTAGGAAGGGAGCACAAGTTTTATTGGTTCAACTAGACATCTTCCGAGTTCAACACCGTCTCACCCAAACATTCTTATTATTTTGTTTGAATTTATTATTTTCGTCATGAATTTATTGTTTAAACCTATTTACTTTCTTTTGTTCTTGAGTATGGTTGTTGGCTAAACCCTTAGACCGCCTAGGTTATGATGAACCTACTTTGATGTTTTGTTTTGACTTGGGATTATTTATTGTTATGGTTTTTATGATTTAGTAAAAGATTTACTTATATTAAATTGATGCGTATGAATGCTTAGGATTGTTTGATGAGTTTTATTCCATAGCTTTCCTTTATTATTGTTTGTCATATGATATGATTGCTATTAGGTCGATTACTTTGTGTTCTTGATTATTTTATGATTGATGTCATGATAAGATCATAGGAATAATATTGTTAAATAAACCTAAGTGTGTTGCTAACCTAAAATCTGTAAAGTGCTAGGTTATTGATAGATCTTTATTATTTAATCTTGCTAGATTTAGTTCTTCGTAAGGAGTCCGTCTAAGGTTGATTATTTATTATTGTCTATTGAGTCAATTAAATATTTTAAATTGCCTTTGATTTCCGCGCTGTAAGGTAGGATTTCGTATAAAGGAACTAAATCATAATTAATTAGGTGACCGTAAGGGAACTTGATTTTTAATACTAGTGTGCGTTAAAACTTGTTAGAAATCCATAGGTGTCTCTTGAGAAGGGTCAGGGGTCATGTTCGGGTTTTCTTTTAAGTGTCTATTTTACGATCCCAGTCCATAACTAAATATTTTCCCAGGTTAATTCATTACTGAAATTTAGGGGATTCTAGCCTAGGTAGTTTTCTCATCATCATCTTATTTTCACAACAAACTTTGTTTTCGTTTAAATTACTTATTTTCTTAATTAGTTTTTAATTATAGTATTAAATTAGTTTTTTTAAATAAAAACCCCCCAAATAAATATAATTAATTAGTCGTGTTTTGTAGTCTAATTAGCTAATAAACGTAATTTAAAGAGTCTCGTGGGTTCGATATCCGGACTTACTTAGCTTTACTAGAGTCGATCGGTTCACTTGCCGGTTAGTAGTTTAGCCGAGTTTTAGAGAGTCTAGAGTATTACTTAGTGTTTATTTTTAGTTAATAAATATTAAACTACTTTTAGCACATCACCTTTAACTTGACATTGGTTGCAGAGGGATAGCGGTACCTGATGGAACAAAGCCCCATGGGCTGAGACTACTCATTGAAGACTACCCGTATGCCAATGATGGGCTTCTCATTTGGTCTGCAATTCAAGAGCTAGTGCATACTTATGTAAATCATTACTACCTGGATGAAAATGCTATTATATCGGACATAGAACTTCAGTCATGGTATAGTGAAGCCGTTAATGTGGGGCACGCTGATATTCGTGAAGCTAATTGGTGGCCTAAACTAAGTGCTCCTAATAAAGTAACGGAGATAATAACAACTATAATATGGATATCAACAGGGCAACACGCAGCACTTAATTTTGGGCAGTATCACTATGGTGGATATGTTCCAAATAGGCCACCACTTATGCAAAAACTTTTACCCCAACAACATGGACTTGAGTTTGCAAGTTTCTTGGCTGATCCACTCGGCTATTTTGTTGCTTCGTTGCCTAGTTTGATAGAATCAACAAAATACATGGCCATACTTGATATAATCTCAGTGCACCCACATGAGGAGGAGTATCTTGGGGAGATTAAAGATGTGTCAACTGGGTTGCCTTGTGAGCCAAAGATTATTGAGGCATTTTATAAATTTTCAGTTGAAGTTAAAAGAATCGAAAATGAGATAAATACGAGGAATGGCGATACAAGGCTTAGGAACAGATGTGGTGTTGGAGTTCCACCTTACGAACTACTCATGCCAACTTCAAATCCTGGGGTTACTGGCAAAGGTGTACCGAACAGCATAACTATCTGAAAAGTTGGAGAACTGTTGAATAATAATAATAATAATAATAATAATAATAATAATAATAATAGTCTTTATTGTCATTTAAATAAAGTCTGTCAAGAATGCTGAGTCAAGAAGACCAATATGTGTGAAAAAAGATTCATAAAGCAACTGCTGCTGCAGCTGTTGCTGTTGCTGCTGCTGCTGCTGCTGCTGCTGTATATCCCAAGTTAATATTAGTATATCCTAAGTGTCATCATTAAGTTAGTTATATTCAACCATCACTTTGAAAGGGTGCAAGGTTGGAAGTGCCTTTTCATCATTTATATACAGGAGCAATGTAATCAAACAAAAGTGTTGTAAGGCAGATAGCAATTGCTAAATCATAAGGCAGTTTTACTGTAATAGCACTACTAGTGTTTATAATTTGATTGACAAAAGGCATAAGACAGACAGAAATTGCTAAAGTTTACTGTACCTTGAAACTTCTATTTTTCCCTTCAAATTTCTAGTATAGATATAAGAAATAAAAATATTTTGTAATTTAATACATGTTTAAATTACAAAAGAGAAGCAAAATTGCAAGGTAAAATTCATTATCATGATCTTAAAAAGTATATATACAACTAAAAATGATAAACCGATAAAACTAATGATTTCTTTTTGATGTACAGATCTTTTTAGTTTGGAGTGGTCCCGACAACAACTTTGCGGTGCCACCTTGAACCGAACCTTCTTCGACGTCTCGTGGATTTGATCTTTGTGGAATTACTTACAATATGTTCCATGCTTGTTTCTAAAGCTGAAATGTTTGGTGTTTCGTCAGTTAGGGCGGAGGGTGGTGGCATAGTAACCGTAGGAGGTGCTCGTGACAGTGGCAGCAATAGAGGTGGTGGTGGCGGCCAAAGCTCGAGAATATCACGATGGTATCCCTGAGAGAGAGGGGCCAAAAGAATCAGCATTATCAAGAAAGACAATTGCAAGAAATCTCAAAATCAAGAAAGTCAAAGTGGATCAAGAAAGTTGCATGGCATTAACTTTTGATATCAAAAGAATCAATTTTTAAAACCAAAATCTTGAAAATCTTCAGAAATCTTTTTAACCATGTGCAAAGCCTATCAAAACTTTCAAAATAACACCACCTAAGTTTGAAACTAAACAATAATCAAGATTACATTAGAAAAAAAACCATCTTTTGACTTTATAAAATTAGAGGTAAAAATACCAACATAGAATAATTACCTGAACAACAAAATTTCGCCTTTGACAATCCCAAAACATATGAACGGTCCAATTCGTTTTAGATGTGGTCTTATCCCTCACGGCTGAAAAACTAATCTGATCTCGTGAAGTAAACCGGTCAACTTCATTGAACCAAAGACAAGTAAAAAGGTTCGATATAGGAATATGTTCCCGTATTACCACGCATCCTTCCGGTACATCTGCATAATTAATACAAAATCAAACAAGAAGTAATTAACAAATTATACAAACTAATGATAATTGTGTGCGTTATACCGCTTCTAATAGGAAGTTTAGCCCCCGAATACGGGGTCAAACCCTCTTTTCTATAAAAGTCAATCTGTAAGTCAATGGAAGCATTGTCATACTTTGCAGCTGCTTTATTAGCTTCGGCTTCTACAAACACATCAAACCGCTTGTAATGTCTAGATATGGCAAAACTAGCATTCTCCCAAGATTTTTAATATTATATAAGAACATATAATAACATTACTTAGCATTACATTAAAAAGTTAACACCTTTCAAGAATTTGATACGGGTCCACAACGAGCTCGAGTTTTCCATCAAACCATAGCGAATAACGAACGTTTGGGAAAAGCCTATGTAATAAAAGTTTTGGAACCTGCAAATATGTAACTTCATTATGAATAATATTCTATAAGCTCAAGTTTTTACTTTATATCGCGTAAATAATATACCTTTCCATTGCGTCTTGGATCAGAATACGGTAAATTATGGACAACTACGATTCTCCATAATCCTATCCGTTTGCTATCATCAAGATCACTTGAGTTTCTCAAAAAACTAGCAGTTTCTTCATCAACAAACATGAAAAAGCATACATCTTTCTTTGCAGTTTCACTGATGTTTTTGGGTTGCTTAATCATGTCATACGCGCCTAACAAACACCAACAATAAAAAGATTGACAAGTTATAAAGTAGTAAACTTTCAGTAGAGTGTTTTAATATGATACCAAATATGGCGGATGCAACGAGCACTCCCTGACACTGATCCATCTCAAAAAGGTCCGAATCATCAATATCAAATCCGGTTTTGTGGCCAGGTTTATCTCCTTTAACAAATCTGCTTACATAGTTATGTATTAACTAGAGAAGAATTAATGAAAATAAATAAAATACAATTAACACCGGTTACCAAACACAAACACGGCCCATTTAACTAAACGTATCATTGAACATGAACACGGACATGTATGATGTATCACAAGCAGGTTACACGACACTAGTCGTTCAACGCAATTTAACCCGTTCAGCAACACGAATGACACGACCCAACCTGTTTTATAGTTTTAGTTTTAGGAATTTATTATTTTATGATATAACAAATATCATATATCAATATTTTAATATATTTAATCATTTAAAATCATTATAGTCTTGATAAACGAGTTATAAAAATGTTGTGCACCTGTTAACCCATTTAACACGATTAGTTAAACAGGTTTAATCGTGGCCTAAACATGTCGACCCATATATGAACCCAACCTGTTTACCCCAGAACCAAACCCAAACCCGCTTAATTTCATGTCAAGCTGTGCCATGTTAACAGGTCATGTCAGAAATTTCCATCCGTACTTACGAATGGCTTGATTCTGGTTATGTATTATCTCTAGCGGGTCAAACATGCAAATTATGCATTAACCCCTAAATCATATTGTTTAAAAAAATAGATTATTATCATAATCATATTTTGTAACTGACTCTGTAAAATCTAATAAAATTTGGACAAAAAGTGTTTCGGGTCAAATGCTACTCACCGACCCGTCAACCCAATTCGGCACATACAACAAATTACACATATTAAACTGCTTTGGAGAAAATCATACCCGCAATGGACAGTCATTGATTCTTTTATATCAAAAGATTCAAGTCTTTGCTTCAAAGAAGGATATCCACCGAATTCAGAACCACCAAATTCACTTTTGGTTAGATTTTCTTCATGAATGTATGTCAGATTTTGGAGAATTGGAGAATATGATGAGGCGTTTGGCATCAATGAAATAGCTTCTTCCACAGTAAGGTAACACACCGGACATGCTGAAATGTCGCAAAAATGGAAATAAAAGTTAGAAAAATATATAAAGTTTAAAATGAAGTGTGAGATTATGAAAACTCACGACGTGGGCCCGTTCTTTTCTTGTCTGCAGGTGGTGGCGGCATTGGGAAGTTTTCGCAAGGGTGGCCATGAGGAAGGGTCTATCCAGTGAAATAAACATGTGGCGGCGGCAGTAATGGTGGTGGTGGTGAGACGGATGTAATTGTTTTGTCATAAATAATCTTCATATCATGATTTGCTAATGAAGAATTAATATCATTTATTTTTTGTTCATTAGCAATTATTGGTGAAGAATTTGAGATGGAATTGTTCTTGAAGCCTAAACTTTGGATATTCTGAATTTCTTGTGTAACTTCGCCTGCAAGATAAATCAAGATTCAGTAAGTTTCGGTTAAACGGAGGGTTGACCGCGATCAAGAATGCAGGTTGAGCTAAACAAAAGTACAAACTTTAGTACAATGTACAATGACCCAGAATCCAAATCAAGCTAAAAATCAATCAAAATGTAGTAAATTTGATATATTACTAAAGAAAAGATGGTAAATTGAGGTAAATGTGTACAAAATGCAGTCAAGTTAAAGACCCATAAATGAAATTCAGCCCAAAACTAAACAGAAAGCAGTAAGTTAATATACATTAAATATTAGTACAGATCAAGTTATGAAATTGAGCTAACTTTGTACAAAAAGGACCATTTAATAATGACTCAAAAACTAAATTGAGCTCAGAATTAATCAAAATAAAGATGGTGTTTACACAATTTGGTTAAAAATGTACAACACTAAGCCAAAATCAATCAAGATTCAAACACAATTAATAACAACGAACCGACACAACAAAACACAAATTCTCGGAAACAAATTGAGCTAAAATAAAGCAAAATTCAAGTTAAAAATTTGATCTTTAAGAAGATAAAAATCAAACCTTTGCCAACATATAGTACCCACAACATAGCTGCAACTGAAACCAGACACAAGAACATCATTCCAACTTTCTTCCTATGCACAAACATAAACATCCACATGAACATATTCTCCTTCTCTTTATTAACAAGCATCTTATTAGACTTCCTAGAAGCAACTGGTGGTGTAGATTGACTATGTTTTTGTCCATTTTGAATCTGCTGTTGATGTTGCAATAAAGAGCCATAGCTTGATGATCTTATACCCAATGACCCACTTGTCATTGCTGTCTTTCCTCCAAAATCTCAATCTACAAACCAAATTATTTTTAAATTTTCAGTTTTTCAATGGTTAATTCAATAAAGCAAGAATCTTTACCTCATTGGCAGCCCTAATTCTTGATAATTTGCAGATCCAAATGGGTTTCTTGATTGTTTATCAGAAAACCCAGAAAGATTTGGGTTTGTTTACTGAATAATGATTTGGGTTTTAGGGGTCTGGTGAGGAAGAAGAAGATGTGCAGAGCATATTTCAGGTGCTCGGTTATTTCGGTTGTAAAAGATCCTTTTAAAGATTTGTATGTACAGATTTTATAGTGGCACAAACTATGCTATGGGTGGGTTTAACTGGCATTTAATATTTTATTTTATTATGTCATAAGAGCGTGCCCTAATGAAGGCAAAGCCCACCATGTATTATGGGATAGGTAATTCATAATTTATTGAACCATGGATTTATAAACGTCCTGCTAGGGACACATCTCTATATGCTTCGTAAAAGGCCATACGGCATCTTATGCATCCCGTATAGGACTATACGAGGCCTTTACGGGCGGGGTAAAGCCTCCCGTATAGTCCTATATTAGACGTATAAAGATGTGTTTGATGTCCCTAGAAAACTCCTTTATAAAACCTACAACTAATTTATTTATGACTCAAATTCTTTATAATTCTTTTTTCATGGGTAATTCACCTATGAAAAAAAACAATTAGTGCTAATATATCAAAAAATTCTTGATCAACCCCTATAAAATTTTGACACCGATCCTTGTGAAATTTTGAAACCGATCCCTGTGTAATTTTGAGACAACCCCTATGAAATTTTGAGATAGATCCTAACAAAAAAATGAAAATTTTACAAATATAATTATATAAATGTTATATAAATAATTTTTCCAATTAAATTTGAGTTTTACCAATAAGTCCAATAACCCAATACTCAACCCAATTTTTAAGCCCGAAACTTAATGTAAAGCCTATCAATTTTTAGTCCAATTCTCAATCCTTTTCTAAATCCAATTTTTAGTCTAACTCTCCAGCCTTAGCCGTTCACCCGATCCTTGCAAACTCTAGATGTCACAAACTTATTGTCTCAATAGTCACAGTGGTGACCGAAGTCACGGACCCAAAAATTTTTCATTCAAAGATTCGGCTCAGGTTGGCGAGTTGGTTCGGGTAAGGTCATACAATATGAAATCTAATTTTTCTTCATTCATTCAAAATTCAAACGATTGTTCTTATAATGATAAAAAACAAAAACTAGATGATTTTTTAACCAACAAATAACTAAAATGCTAATGATAACGCGAGTAGAAGAGTGAGTACCTAGAAGAAGAATTACTTGTTTGTTTATCCTCCTTTTTTTAAAAAAGAATAAATAGTATCTTGCTACTCTCCCATGATTTACCTAATTAAAAATATTCTATAGGATTGAGTTAAACATAAATTTCACCATACAATACCAATTATAAGCTTAATTGATCAATTTTCCTAAATTTCTCCAATTCCATAATTATAAACCCTAATTTTATAATCCTTGAAAAATAATCAATATAGATAAAATACAATGTTTGACAACTCAACAACGGTGAATAATAAACCAAAATTAACAATTACTTTGTTGATTAGTTATTGCGATGTGAGGTTCGGTGTTGCGACGTGTGTGGTGTCTCCAAGGCTGAACACAATGTCCTGTGTGTGGTGGCTGGTGTTCTCCAAGGCGGTGGCTGACAGAGGCGGGCGGCAGACGGTGATGTATGCTTAGTGGTGGTCTCTAGTGAGACAGTGCCTTTGAGTTCTGAACTGAATGAATGTTAGATGGTTTTCAAACCCTAACCAAATGCGAGGTTTTATAAGAAGAAAAATTAAATGTGGGGGTATTATAAAAAAAATAATTCGGTGGTGACCGTTATTTTTTTAAAAAAATACATTGGGAGTGACCGCGCTCAATACGTATAAAAAATTTAGGACAAAAATCGCGAAATTTACTCTATTAACCGAAAAACAGCAGTGGTCGAGGTCTTCAAAGGAAAGAGGAAGATTTGGTGAACACGAGTTCATTGGTTTCTTCTACCAAACGTCAACTTAAAAACTTTAGCTTAGAGGGGCATAACAAGTTCGTGGAGAAGGTTAACTCTTTTGGTTAAAAACATAATGTTCTAGACGTAACGATGGATGATGACTACATTACCCACTAATTTCAAGAAAAAAAAACAAACACGAAAAATCGCCACTATTATGAGTATGATTGCTTCAATCTGGTTATAGATTTGCAAATCTAAGAGTTTGGGACCGTTTTAACGAGGTAACATCCGACTTGTTTCTTTGAGTTGTTTGACTCCTTGTGATAATTTTCGTGCATTTCCTATTCCAAAAATATTACGATTAGTCGAGATGCACCCATATAATTTTGATGAAAGTTATAAAAGAAGACTCCCGATTGGACTTGCGACATGCATCGATAATTTGAATGGAGATAAACGATTTAAACACTTGAATGGTATAGCAAGTCTTGTTTAATTGATTGTTCAAACAAAGAAACACCATTCCATTGCATTGGTGTATTCTTTATTAAAGTTAGCTCTCGTATTATCCGTCGCAACCACAAGCGTTGAAAGATCCTTTTCAGCGATAACCCCATACCTCGGGCAGGATCTGCGAACGCGAGCAGTGGTACTGGTGTTTATTAAAATATTTGGCAACAGAAAGATTTATTAGGACCGTAGTTAGGAAAAATCATCATAGTTTTAAAACACCGTGATTTTTATTTCATAAATTGGGAATAAAAACCCATATTAATACAAACATAAATTTTATAGAATTAAACCCTAATTTACAAAAAGAACATATTTCTTTATTCTTGTGACATGCCACTTATTTAAGCTGAGGGGCCTAATGGCATTATTCATGTTTCCTTCACAACAAGTCACCTGAAACATGTTTAACAAAATATTTGATCAGCAGGAACTACTGGTAAGTACATTAATTTATAAATGACACATTTTCACAGTACAACATTAAGATGTTTTTGCATTTGTCTGCTTACAAATTACCGAAAGGTACTTGTCACTCGACCATATCTGTGACTGTGGTCATATTACTTATTGGCTAGCTCTTTGTCCACTAAGTAACGATATAAATAATTAACGTATACAATTCCCCCACAATACCAGTAGTAACCATCCCGTAAGTCTAAAAAGACTTAATCACTATAATGTAATGAAAATCGTATGAAAATATTTTGAAAACATTTGGACTATTATACTCTGTCATGAGTTATAAAGGTTTAAAATTCTCAATGAAAGTGTTGGAAAACTGGTTGCCTCACACAAATGTGAGTTGTAAATCTTCAACTAGCAAACTTGTAACACGAGTAAAAATAGAGTTTGATCAACATAAAGTTGGATGAGCAGTACACAAGTTTAAGCGTGTAATTATATTGTAAAA
Source organism: Bidens hawaiensis (assembly GCF_021521415.1). NCBI lineage: Eukaryota > Viridiplantae > Streptophyta > Magnoliopsida > Asterales > Asteraceae > Bidens > Bidens hawaiensis. The sequence goes on from NW_027506635.1 coordinate 44,973, forward strand.
CAAACAATTCGTATGTGAATATGAACAATTACAACACTAATGGTATATAGCAATTACCAAATAAAATAGATGTGGACCCTTTTGGTCTAGCACAAAGCCAGCTTACCGGGGTAATGTATGCATACTAGATGAGGATGAGGTGGCCCAGCCGCCAAATAATAAAAATTAACACATAACCATATAGCATCTCATTGATGAGCAATAAATTCATAAACATCTAATCTCAAATTGTGGTTGTGGAGGTATGGATGTAAATAAATAAACTTTGATTTATAGGTATGCATGTTACCCCCAAAAATATAAGATGAAAAATGGGTGTGAATTACTCACCTTGAAAGTAGGCAAGCGAAGAGATATATAATAAATAACTTGAATTATAAATTAAGCGAGCTGACAACCGAACACAACGAAAAGTCCCTATCATGAGGTTAAAATCTTGAATAAATAAGGATAATGATATTTTGAATAAAATAATTAATCAAACCTGAGATTATTAAGTGAAAACAGAAAGTCCATTTTTAAGGTCTAATCGAAACTTGCAAGCATAAACATTGAAAAGTCAGAAGCTAATTCGGATCAATTCATGATCTAATCAAAAAGCCCCAATTTAACTCCTAGCGTAAACCCTAGATTGAATTTGATCAAATTGAACTTGAAATCCCCCAAATCTAACGAAATTATATGAGGGCTTTCGTACAAGGGTTGATAACTAACAATAAAACACAAACTTACTTGAGAATCTAATAAGGAACTAGTTGATTGAGGATTAAAAGACCCATTTGACTTTTTCGAAGTCAACCTTGAACAGTTATTTATATAGGAAATCGGATTTAAACTTTGAGTTTATCAACAATTAAAGAATAATCACTTGAAACTCAAACTAATGCTAGTATAACTCAAAATGGGGATAAAACTTGACTAATATGAGATAAAGATTATCGATTTATGATAGAATTTCGTCAAGGAACATTCCAGAATCAAGGTTTGAACTTCAAACGAGATTAGGATAAAGATTAAAGGTTAAACAAGTTGAAATCGATTAAAGATGAACAAAATATGATCTACAGCTACTTGGTCGCGCCCTATGGCGAACTAGGCTACCCTCGTCGCGCTACATAGCGAGGTTATTCCACCAGACTTCCTGATTTGGCAATTTTAGCCCCTACACTTTCTAGAATCGCGTTTTAAGCTTGATTTAAGTGTTTTTAACAATGTTTTAACTTTTTAAAATATACAAACAATACAAAATGAATTAAACGCCATAAAATACTAATAAACACCCGATTTTATTGATATTTAAAGATCAGAAAACAAGCCGGATCGGGTAAACAAATACAAATAATTAACCAAAATTGACAAATGTCACACCACGTGGCATGCAACATGTCACGGATGCGTAGCCAGTACGTCTCATAGCGCGATGGGGTTAATTACTGTCCATCGCGTAGCGCGACAGCCACAAAAGTTTTCGAATAATTATAAGCCTCCGCGTATCGCGACGAGGCTTTTATTCATCCATTGCATAGCGTGAAGGAATAAAAATATAAAGTTTTATTTTCTTGTATTGGCTGTCGACCTGGTGATGCTAGACTGTCGCTATCTAGTCAAAAATAATATAAATTAGTGTCCTAATCACCTTAAACTAGTCAGGGTAAGTGTAAATTGTAAACGATTCCTATCATTATGAAGTAATTCAATTAAAGTGCTGATCACACTAGCAAACAGTTTGTGTTTTATAGTAAACGAACAATTAATCAAAGATTCAATCAGTCAAACAAAGCAAATCACACCCGGGAATTCAAGTAAGCAAACTAACAGCAGACACATGCACATAACAGATAAACTATCCTGTGTCAACTACAGACTGACTAACCGGTTAAACCTTAGGCGTCCACGCTCGCTAACACACGGCACTGATTATCAAATGGTCCCTGCCAGTGTGACTCAACTAAGGGCAAACGTATGTTTCTCACAATTAACAGGTCAAGAAATCCTATAAGCAATTATCATAGCAACTGGCACACTAATCGTTCTGATCGATATAAACCTAAACTGACGTTGTGCACAATAATACTAAACATCAATACTCATAGAATAACATCAAGATAATTACAATTAATCGTTCTAGTACATGAGAAATAAACTTAAAGATTACAAACTATACATCCCGAGTATGACTCGAAGGGTCTAGCCGTGTCTCAGTATCTCTTGGTCTTCGATTATGATGATTTGGATCATATCTATGGACTCTAGATGAATGGGAATGATGATTAGCTGCTATTCTCCTTGGAAACTGCTCTGGAAACTCGATAATGGCGTCCAGAGTCATCAAAACGAATATAACATACAAACCCTAACTTTCCCGTCTGTGCGGACCATCGTGTAGCACGATGGTCCCCTCCTCTGGTCCATCGTGCTACGCGATGGACCAAAAGTCAACGCATCATTAAGTCTACGCGATGCCCAACCTTCCACACCCATCGTGCTACACGATGGGTGGCTTCACTCAGCAACTCCAAATAAATGCCTCGGTTTGCATGCTGGACATCCCGGGTCTTCATTCCATGCTCGTACATGTCCAAATTAAGCGCGTTAGTACCTGTGACCTGAAACACAATAAACATGTATGAAGTACCAAAGTTCCTAAACTAAACGATTAAAACGAATACATTAACATGTTAACATATGTACAAATAAACCGAACATCACATCCCCACACTTATCTTTTGCTTGCCCTCAAGTAAAACTCTAGAGTAGACATTAACCGCCATCATAGGTCAACCAATTATCACCATTAATACTAGTAAGGTTTAAGGTAATACCCAGTTTCCCAGACTGACACTTTTTGGATTGACAACCCACAAATAAAGTTAATGCTACAATAAAACCCTAGAATCGCCCAAACAAGTATACTTTGTTTCTGGTTAGGGCATACATGTTCACACCCTTCACACTATCAACACTCCTCTCGGTTTAATATCTGGACTAACAAAAGATGTGCTAGTATATGTCTCTGCCCTCAAAATACCTAATATGAGTTACAACTTAATACGCTTGCAGGCCAGTCTTATCTCCACCCATTAACCACCGGTTGCATAAAGACTCAGACTAAGGTTTTGCTGAGGCTTAGGTTTGGGTGCGGATTAGGCTTATTTAGTGACTCAGGTGGATGAAACCCAGTTAAACAAACCAATATACCGACTCACGAATACAAACGAACTGATTACACAATCAACTACTATTTACATATTCGACTTCTAATAACAACTGAAATACTAAACTGATAACTTCTTTTTGTCTTTTTGCTGATTTTTCAATCTTTTTTTAAGATCAATAACTGATATTTACAACTCTGAACTTTACAACTTTACAACTCATCTGACTAAGTACAACTCGAAATATATACAACTCGATAACGAACTGAATTTCATCACACGGGTTAAAATAAAATAAAGGCCAAGGCTGAAATGGTATGTAATGTTCAGTTTAGCAATTGAAAACGGAATATGGTCCAAACGGGCACCTAGGGAATAATGTTGGGTAAGGAATTTTTAGTGAGGAAATATGTAAGGAATGGGTTTTCTAAAGTCCTAATCTCCACACAGGTGGTGGTATTAAGATCTCGAAAAGCATGTGACAAGCAAGTGCTAATTCTGTAAAACATACCGGTTTCCCTCAATAAATGACAAGACATGTTTTATATCTATTATATAATATGTGTATTAAGTATAGGGGCTAATCTCACAATATGTCTAGAAATATGGGCTGCCGATATGAAACATGTATGCCCGTCTCCTTAACTCGTTATCCCGGCCTAAACGATTCCATTATCAACTTCTCATTTTAAAAACATTTGTCAGGAAAACTATCGAGAAGCTGAAAAACCAACCATGACCAAAAACCTCTAACTTGGCATTAATAGCAATAAGTGACAGTTAATAACTTAGGTTTCTGAATACTGTTCGAGGTACTATCGGGCTAAAAATTTTCAATTTTCCCCCATCCCCACACTTGAGGTTGACATTGTCCTCAATGTTAAAATAATAAAACAATTAATAATCATTTAGGGGACGAGGTTGAACTGACAGTTAAACAACTTAAAAACTCGGGGACAAATGTGATGGCCTTAAGCAAAATATACAATTACATTTCTAAAAAATAAAAAGAAAATATAAAAATGATAACAAAACAGTTTATGAAACCGAAATCACTGGATAATAATGACAATGTAATGCTACACTTGGCCCACACTCTCAGCATACTCGTGACACACGTCTCCACAACTGACCAATACTAACTAACCACATCTGCACAAATCTCGAGACATGTATAAGCAACCACTCATAAGTATAAAACTTAGATCTTTCAAGAATTAATATTATTATATTATAAAAATCATTACCGAGCCGAGTTAGTCAGTTTCATAAAAAATTTTGTTAACCAATTAAAAATAATAAAAGACCTAACTCACTTTCAAAAGAATCACGGTTGCATTTAGCGTATGCAACAAGCCCTTTAAACCCCCCGGTAGCTCGGGTGGACGAGTGAGGTCTCGTGAGGGTTTATAGTGAACACACCCACAAAGTTCCAAAAGCAACACAAACATATATACAACTATACAAATCATACACAGCAAACAAACATCACCTTTTTTTAGGAGATCTGAGGACCCATCGCGCTAGCATGGGTCGCGCTACGCGACCCAATTATGATTAAATTAGGGTTTCGCTACCATCGCGTAGCGCGATGGTGGCTGGTCTGGCGTCATCGCGCTTAACGATGACGTCAGACGTCTGGGATATCTCAGCAACCATCGTGTAGCGCGATGGTTAGCTGTCCAGGACCATCGCGTAGCGCAATGGGCCCCGGTGAACAGAAAGTTTTTGCCGATTTTTGGGTCGGCATTTTCCGACCCGGACATTTTTCGACATCCCGACATCACCCTGAACACGTTTCCGAAGTCCGAATTTGCAATGCGTACCTGGATTGATGTGAAATTAACCAAACGCTTACCGAACTTCCATGACTTGCACTTCACCAAAACCTCCCCACACTTGGGATTTGCTGCACAAAACTCGAGACAAAAGTCAAACAAAGACTCAACAAAAAGAAAATGAAATGAAACATACAAACCCCGGGTTGCCTCCCGGTCAGCGCTGAATTGCGTGTCTACAGTTCGACAATGCCTCGAATGTGTCAATTATCTTCATAAACCGGTGAGGTCACAATGAGGCTCACCGATTCCATGTCAACCTTTCTTTTCCATGTTACTAATTTCTCATAATCTTTCATCTTGCTCACTCTCTCCTTCCAACCTTTCTTCTTCATGCTACATTTTAAATCGTTCCTGTCATTTAAAGCACCATCCTCTCTCGTATGATCCTTGCATACAGATACACACTTGTCAACAAGAAGGTTAGTAGCATTCTCAAATAATAATAACCGCTTATCACGGTTCCCACATTTGATTCCCAAAACTCCCGTCAATCAATTACCGCATGTGTTGTGGCAAGGAATGGCCGACCCAATATGACTTCAGATTGTTTAATATTCCCTTTCGCATAATCAAGTACAAGGAAGTCAACTGGGTAGCTAAATCCATCCACCTGAATCATTACATTAGTAACCATGCCCCGAGGGAGTGTATCAGTTTGATCCGCCAACACCACGGTGGTGTTTACACTTTTTAACGGGCCGAACTCATACTGATCATGTAAATTGCCAGGCATGATACTAACACATGCTCCAAGATCTAGAAGTGCCTGATCAGTTTTAAATTCCCCAATTTGAATTGATAACAATTGGTATTATCCTCCACCTCCTCATCTCTGTTGTTGGTCAATTTATCATTTAAACATTTTTCACAAGTACAATTTTCTCAAAAAGACATCGCATTTGTTTTTAGTTTCGATTCATTTTGGAAAATTGTTTCCATTTGACCAACATAATTATTCTCATCACTAAACTCTTTCACCACCTCCTCAAAAAACTGTGGTGGTGAATTAACTTCAACACTGGTAATTTCAAAATGAGATAAAAGACTTACCGCATTGATGTGCACATTGTTTTCTTTCTTTGAACTTGAACTGAAGTGTTGTGGGTTTACTGTGGTATCGCTCGGTAGCGGACCCGCGTTCTTCTGAAATCTTGCCACGTCTGCTGCGAGCTGACCAATCAGCTTTGACATTGCCTCTGAAGACTTATCCCTTAACTCAAACTGTCTCTGCGTTTCCTTCTGATTATCTGACACAAGCTACAACAACGCATCGAGTTTTGAATGAACTGACTTGTCTGAATTTCCTGAACTACCCTTCTACTTATCCTGATTCTTATTACCCAAGGAAAAATATTTGTGCCAAAATAACAGATGCGAAGAAGAACAAAAGGCCTTGTACACGTAATGGATCTTGCAGTACTATTTCTGCATCTCCCTGACCAAATCCGCCCACATTAGGATTACTTGTCAACGGTTGATCCAATTTGATAGATTCGCCTTCGGTAACCATCTCTGTTATAACCCCGATTATTACTCTGACTGTTCGAACCACCCTGACGGTAGCTGTTCTGCTGTCGGTTCTGACTGGACCCCTGAAAGTTCGGGTTCGACTGATTCAATGTGTTCCCGTATTTGAAATTCGGGTAATTCCTTTGGCCCAGGTGATAAGTATTCGAATTGAACCCTTGGCCCTTAGAATTCCCGTATGCGTAACTGCCCTCTTCCTCGTCGGTGTACTCGTCATCATCATCAAACCCGGGGCAATTTTCTATCTTATGCCCCCAACTCGCCACAATCTGTACAAACGGGAATTTCACCCCGACTTTGCCAACCTCTTTCTTTTTCTCTTTCCGATAACCCGCGAGTTCTCGTTCTAATTCAGCAAGTCTAGCTGACTCGCCCGAGGCTGATTTAACTGTTCGGGTGACCCTGACTTTTCGTCTTCGATCTGCTGCTGCCTCTGCCTTTATATATAGGATGTACCAGCGGCGTATCCACCATGACTTTATCATACCGCATTTGTCCCGTCTTTCAAAGTCATTCCTGGTTTCTAGTTATTACACACAACCGGACTTATTATGTCTTCCATGCGAGGACTTGGATAATTACATGTCGACCCATAATTACCTTTATCTTCGGATGGTCCACATGATCCGTCCCGTTGTGTGGGTTCAAAATATAACAAGTCCTTATGTGAAAACTTTAGAATTCAAGAACGATGAACTATACAGATCAAAATTTAACGAAAATATAGAAACCAATCCTTAAGGTCAAGGATAAACGAGAATATGAAATTATTAAAGTTTTAAAGATACAAACAATGTTTACCAAACAAGATGTGCGAAACTCTTGAGTAGTATGGAATAATTAGAGTAACGGATGACATCAATTAAAATCATAAAGTTGAGAATAACATGTTAAGTAAACGTAGCATTGAGCTACAAAATGTAAACACGTAAGTCGATAAGTATTGGGTCCGAAACTTTAATAAAATAATCAAGTAAGTTCTTGGAGTCAATAATGACTCGATACACAAATGAAAATTCAACGTGAATAGGGCCACATTTGAGATTAATAAATAATTGCAACTTCGAGATCAAAGTAAAACATTGACCTCAAATTGATAAAACATTGAAATCAATAATAAATAATTGTAACTTCAAGGTTAAAATAAGACATTGGTCAAATTGATAAACATTGAAAACAAGAATAACAAGATAATTCAAATAAAATCTTGAGTGGAAATCGAAATAATAAAACAATCAAAATGATTCGTGTAACAATAACAAACTCACATGTATACAAACGTGTTTATAGTCCCGACTTCCCTTAAACAATGGTGCTTCATGGGAAATCGGTTATAGACCGCAAAATTGAAATAACAAAACAAGCCGATTCAAAGTGCAACTATGAATGGAAGTAGTTTACAAATTAACGAATAACCAAACTCAATAGTAGCTTCGTAAACAATCTTTGAAAGTAATCGGTACATAAAACTGTTTCGGCTATGTCCAAATATATATAGAAACATGACGAAGGAAGAAAAGAAAACCAAATGGTAGCTTGCTATGTTTGTCTTCTCGAATATGGGTTGTGGTATGAAGGTTGTTATAGGGGCGGTCTTATGATTCCTTAATCGAAACTCGTTGGCGTTTGAAAAATGAGGGAAAATAAATGATTGTTGGTATTCGTTTAGGCTTGGGAAAAATTGATTAAAATGTGTTATTTTTATAACTCAAGAAAAATTAATATAATAATTTGCATGGTAAATATATCCTTAGCTAGCGCCAAAACTTAGAAACCTTTGTAAAGCTTTTAGTATAAAAGATTTTTCTTGGGCGGTACCCTATGAGAATAATATTAAAGATCATCAAATAAAATGACTCGGTGGAGACAAAAACGTTTATAGTGACAGTAAAATAGCCTTATAGGCTTAGGATTTGTTTGAATTAAAAGATTTTACTTTATTTATAAATTTATTTTAACCATTGAAAAATATTATAAACATAATAATGGTTTTAGTATTAATAATTGATTAATTAAATACTACTACTACTACTAATAATAATAATAATAATAATAATAATAATAATAAAGGTATAGATAGTAACAATAGCGTTAATGGTAATAATATTAATAGTAAATAAGAAAAATGAACCATTTGAATTGTCGTAAAGATTTTTTTTTTTTTTTTTGAAGAAAATAAACTTGAATATACTTTGTATAACAAAACATTTTGTGAATATATGAATATATATTTATTAAGTGACTATTTTAAGATAATAGAGATTTGAAATTTCAAGTAAAAGGTGTTTATAAGTAAGAGATAAACGTGGAAGAATATGCATGTAAAATCTATTAATTTAAAAATATTTAAGCATGGTTGAAGACTTTGAAAAGATTAAGCGTTGATGCCAAAAATCGAACAAACTTTTAAGATAACAGAGAACGCGGGATAAGTTATCGCATAGCGGAAACGAGTTAAGTTCTTTAGAGTATTGCAGGTGTGCTCGGGGTACTCAAATGATAGCAAGCTTGAAGCAGGAGCATATGGTAAGGCACATGGTTGAGCTAAATAGTTAGGTAACGGTTGTGCGAAATGAATGGATGGTGTTGAGTATGTAAAGATTCTCGGCAAGGGTGATGAGTTGGCCGAAATTATCACAGCTTGGAGTATTTCGACATTGCGGTAGCGGAGTGGTGGAATTACAAGTGTTACGCAAAGGGTAGGTTTTCGTGTAAGTACTTTCGTTAGGTTGGGTTTGAGTATCCAATAGTTATGTTGGGTTTGGATTTACTTAGGTATAGCTTTGAGGTTTGAATGTATTATTGTGGTTGGTAATGAGTCTCGGTTTGTCGTGTCGGGATTGCGATGGTCAATTGCTTGATAGTTTGGGCTGTCGTTTTGTGGTTTGAGTTTCGAGGGCAACGTGGAGGAAAGCGAGAAGACATGCTACGAAGCGTGAAGAATTTACCTGACACGGAACATAAATATGAAATTTGTATCAAAAATCAAAAGAAACTTTACATAAAAGATTCCTAAAATCGGAATCCAACTATAAATATGTAAAAAAAATAAATAAATAAGTACAATCGAATGAAACAAGATTTGAAATCAAAGTGCTCATGAGTCAGTACTGATCTCATAAATTTTCGAAAAAATATATCAAATTTTGAAATAAAAATACGAAATTAATACAAACTTAGTATGAGTAGTGAAATCGAATTGAAAATCGAATGTTACATAACTTTTCGAATTTTCAATTAAAACCATAAAAATAAACGAATTATATAAAGAAAACGAACTAGAAATCGACAATTCATGTATCACTTTCGAATTCTCAACTATAAAACAACGAGAAAATGAGTATTGAAAATCGACTATTCTTGTATCACCATGACTTTTCAAATTTTAAATTTTAAACCCGAAATAGTAAATGATTATATAAATAAAGAAAACAACTTGAAATTCGACAATTCTTGTAATAGCATGACTTTTAGAAATTTCAATGAATATATAACCACAGAAAACGAATTAAAAACTCGACTATTCACAAAACCCAATGGCTTTTCAAAACCGTAATATGAACAATTAAGTATTTGGAATCACACGTTGTATGAATCATCATAATTTGTATGTTCCAATAAAAATAAAAATGTGTAATCAAATCGAACCGAAAGTTGGGTATTCGTGTATCACCACGACTTGACAGACTTTCTATTAAAACGTATAAATCAAAATGCATAATCAAATCGAACCAAAAGCTGGTTATTCGTGTATCACCACGACTTGTCAGACTTTCAGTTAAAACACATTGTAAAACATTGAGGGTCGGAGTCACACGTCGCATGAACCACCATGACTTGTGTGACATCCTAGGGAGTGCAACCATATCCTTATCACAAAGGGGACATGGTCTTTAATAAGATGAAATATGGAACACCGAATTTGAAAATTGCTTGAAATTGCTTTTGAGAAAACTTGTTTTAGGCCTAAGCCTTGGACTTGTGTGTGTGTACTTGTGTTCATGAGTCGTTAATGAAATTAGCAGTACAGTAATCCAGTAATAGTAAGTGCGTTTAAACAATCAAGTAAAGGCTCACATAATTATATCATGCAACCCTAACAAATAAACAAATAAGCTATAGCTACCTAGAACACTACGTCTAATGTCCTATCTTATAGCCACGGCTCTGATACCAATCTGTAACACCCCGGCTAAAGCGGAAACGCCTGAGTGTGACGTACAGATTGCTCAAACACACGTGACACTATTAGGTAACCATAATAACATTATTTCATTTAAATCTTCAAATAACACAAGTTTATCAAATAATACAAGTTGTAATAAATAACAATGATAAGTTGTTCTTTGAATATCCTATAGACATGCTATGTGTCTTCTAATTTTCATCCTCGTATCTTTACACCTGTAACATATGTATAAAATAAAGTTAGCTATGAATATAGCTGGTGAGTTTCCCACAGTTTGATATAATACGTAAAAAGATCATACAATTCATGGACAAGTGATAAACGAGCAAGTAAAGTCCTTTCCAGTTGGTATCAACAACGTACTCGGGTAATCGCGCAAGTAAGGTCCTTTCCAGTTGATAGCAATCAACGTACTCGGATAATGAGGCCCTTTTCCACTCGATACAAATGGACCGGAGTGCAAAGGGGGGCGTATGATCATACTTAATGAGGTTTCCCAACGTGCAAGTAATATTCGTGCAAGTAATACAAGTAACACACAAGTCCATATACGAATTGTAGTTTTGTAATAGAAGAAATCAATACTTGAATTTTAATATGGATACATATGATACCCCAAAACAATAAAACATTAAATAGGTGTGGTGAAAAACTCACCTCGAAATCGATGACAAACTTGTAATAAAAGCATATTAAACAAAACCAAAGCAACCGAAAGTACTTTAAAGGATCCGAAACGATTGAACTTCTCGAACTATAAAATAAATACAAATATTTAACGACCAAACTATCGGGATTAATAACGTTAATTATTGTATAATTTGTTGGGAATATATAATGTTTTATTTTAATTTTTACCAATTTAAAGGCATTTGATTATTTTAATAATATTTTATGTTTTTAACAGTTTAATAATATTTTAATATTAGTTGATTAATATATTTACGTAAATATGAGAAATATGGTATTTGCTAGACACGGGGTAGCGAATTATAAAGTTTATCGAAATAAAAGTTAGCGAATTGTAAATTTATTTTTGAGGTACGACGAAAAGAAATTATAATATATTATTATTTAAATATTGTTTCAACTAGTTACTTATGACTAAATATGAGAATTTTATCACGTTTACGAAGCCTGGATTTTTAATGATATGATTTTATCTTTTTTGTGTTTTATAAAGTTTAGCGAAAAGAATACTAATATTAACGGGTTTTTCTTTACGAAACATTTCGAATATGAAAAAGTTGGGTGTGTGGACAAAATTTGGTAAACCTTAATTTATAAATACTTTTATTTATATTAAAACAATTTTATTTGCTTTATAAAGGTTTTTAAATAATTTATAACATTTAACTATGGTTTATATAAAAAAATTGATTAACATTAACTAAAATTAAAAAAACTGACCCGGGTTCGAACCCCGGGTCCTCAAGGCTATATACAAGTTAGTAAACCAACTGAGCTATCCTAACAAGTTGAGTATTAAATCAAACAGTTTATATTTATAAGCATACACAAGTTCATCTCTTTTCCTACAAAACCCTAAATTCAATTCGATGATTTGGTTCCATAACGTTCAAATTATGATAGGGCTTTACTTAGTGATGAAAAACGATCGCAATGAATATACTTAATACCTGTAATGGTTTATTGCTTGTCAGTGAATCACGACTTGACCGGAACATGCTTTGGACGGATTGATTAGAAGAAACAAAGAGATGTGTGTTTAATTTGAAGTTTGGGATGAGTTTAGACGTTATTTTGGCGTCTATTTATAGGGTTAATTGAGACGTTATAGGGTTTAATGAACATTATTGTATTTTAACGATTTCCGGCCGGTTAACGAGTTCAACGCACAGATTTAATGGTGTTACGGGCCAGTTATGGTAATTAACGAGTTTGTCGTTACGTTTTACAGTGGTTACGGCCTTTAATTGCGTTAAAGTACCAGTTTGTTAATGTTTTTTTTTGAGCCGCCGGATTCTCGTCGGATAATGCACCGAAAAATCGCGGCCGGAAGGGGATAGGTGGGTTGGGTAATTGATTAATAATATTATAAATTTAAATATATTTACAGATATGGCCCCTTGAGTTTCATAATCCATTAAAACCAAAATTAATCTATAATTATTAAGTGGACCTTGAACTTATGAAATATGTTTAAATGTAATTATAATACTTTGAATAATTTTCGTAATAAATTGCTTTAACATAAAAATCCCTCGGTTTTTGTTAATAAAACGAATAGAAAACAAACGATAAACCTAAATAATTGGGACATTATATAAATGATGAACGAGTAACAAAACTATACTGAAACGATCAAACGGGTCGGTTTGACGAATTCAAATACGTAAGAAATTATGAATAAACACATGCGATGAAAATTAATATCATATTATATGTGTATATATAATCATTAATAAACAAAACCAAAAGTTTAAAATGGGTCGGATTTCAGGTTTGAAAAGTAACGAATGTTACATTCGATCCTCCCGATATCTTCCTATACCACCTCGATTTGGATTTCTGTTCCTCCACCTATTACCTCTTACCCTAACAAGTTCCTCAACCTGTATACCCTCATCTGTGTTTCCCTGCTCAAACCCGTCATTCCCTCTAACTCGCCATTCATCCCCATTACTACCATCATTCCTCGGTTCTCGTTCCTCCTCATCTCCCTCTTCTTCGTCTTCAGTAGGAATGCTGACATGAGCAAAATCCCGTATAATCGGCTTTCGGTGACGAAGGGTATTGTTCGGGGCTAATGGCCCGGGTCTGTCAAGGTTTCGGTTTCAGTTTCTGGATTGTCGGGCTGAATTTTGTGGTTGTGGAATGGTGTTTATCGGTGGTAAATGGTCGTTGTTTGGTGGATTTTGGTTATTTGGTGGATTCTGTTCGGGTTGGAAAACATTGTTCTCGGGTGGTGGGTTTTGGTTTTGATTCTGGTTTAGGTTCTGACCTTCCATGTCTGGCTGTCTAATCTGAGCTCGGTTCTACCGAGCTATACGTTCGATTTCTGGCTCGTAAATCAGTGGAGAACCTCTTCCTGAATGGCGGGTGTGCTTAAACCTGTTACCTGCACAAACAACACACCCCGCGTAAAATGGGAAAATAAAACTAAACTAAAATTAAAAACAAAAACTAAATTAAATTAAACTAAACAAAGAAATCAATTAATCACAAAAACACTAAGCGCGCTAACTCCCTGGCAACGGCGCCATTTTGATGCTAGACTATCGCCATCTAGTCAAAACCAATATAAATCAGTGTCGTAATCACCTTAAACTAGTCAGGGTAAGTAGGGAATCGAACCACGAGGAGTATGTGGTCAGTGTAAAGTGTAAACGATTCCTATCATTATGAAGTAATTCAATTAAAGTGCTGATCACACTAGCAAACAGTTTGTGTTTTATAGTAAACGAACAATTAATCAAAGATTCAATCACTCAAACAAAGCAAATCACACCCGGGAATTCAAGTATGCAAACTAACAGCAGCCTCATGCACATAACAGATAAACTATCATGTGTCAACTACAGACTGACTAACCGGTTAAACGTTAGGCATCCACGCTCGCTAACACACGGCACTGGTTATCAAACGGTCTCTGCTAGTGTGACTCAACTAAAGGCAAACGTATGTTTCTCACAATTAACAAGTCAAAGCAATCCTATAAGCAATTATCATAGCAACTGGCACACTAATCGTTCTGATCGATATAAACCTAAACTGACGTTGTGCACAATAATACTAAACATCAATACTCATAGATTAACATCAAGATAATTACAATTAATCGTTCTAGTACATGAGAAATAAACTGAAAGATTACAAACTATACATCACGGGTATGACTCGAAGGGTCTAGCCGCGTCACAGCATCTCTTGGTCTTCGATTATGATGATTTGGATCATATCTATGGACTCTAGATGAATGGGAATGATGATTAGCTGCTATTCTCCTTGGAAACTGCTCTGGAAACTCGATAATGTCGTCCAGGGTCGTCAAAACGAATATAACATACAAACCCTAACTTTCCCGTCTTCTCTGGTCCATCGCGCTACGCGATGGAACAAAAGTCAACGCATCATTAAATCAAGGGCATCGCGTAGCGCGATGCCCAACCTTCCACACCCATCGCGCTACGCGATGGGTGGCTTTACTCAGCAACTCTAAATAAATGCCACGGTTTGCGTGCTGGACATCCCGGATCTTCATTCCATGCTCGTACAGGTCCAAATTAAGCGCGTTAGGTACCTGTGACCTAAAACACAATAAACACGTATGAAGTACCAAAGTTCCTAAACTAAACGATTAAAACAAATACATTAACACGTTAACATATGTGCAAATAAACCGAACATCACCTGGTCCCACTCCAGAAAAATTAAGGCGGCTCGTGGTGATGCGATAGTGCGTCACCAAAGAATCACTTTGCGCCCATCGCACTTCACCAGTGGGCGTCGGGTGCTCCGCACCCTCGCTAATGCCATTGAATGTGTCTTGTCATACTAGAATATTATCTTATGAGCTCTCTTCCTTATAAGAAACTCACAAGTTTATATGTGTCTTGTCATACAAGAATATTGTTTTATGAGCACTCTTCCTTATAAGAATCTCACATGTTTATCATTCTATCAATGTAAGACAAACCATTTATCATTTCACCAATGTGAGACAAACTTACTTTTCATATTCTCAATCACACATTTTGGATTGTTGCATTGCTTATCAATGTTAAAGTAGATGGTGTAATGGTTAGATTTCAAAAAATGAAATCTCTTAGAGAGCCACTTTAAATATATTGGTTATCTGATATTTTATTCGGTTATTTTTTTAATATGACCCGACCCAATTGGAACTGTCAAGCTGGACCAATAAAAAATTATATACCGATTTGGCCTGACCTGAAGAACTGAAAAATTTTTTATATATAACTAAGTACCGACCCATGTGAGAAAATTGTTAAAATAAGGTTTGTTTTATCTCTTTTAAAAATATTTGTAGGTTGAACTATCGACGTAATCTACTTTGTTATAAAGGAAAAACGATGAATTAGTTATATAAGAAATTGTAATTATTAGACCATCAAAAATGAAAAAGAATATTAATTCATACAACAATAAATAAACGGATTTTCTACAGCCACCCCCCGATTTGCTAAAAAACCAACTAATACGCGGCGTATACCCATCAGTTTGTCTTATCATGTTTTTTTTTCTTTTCTTTGTTTTTGTTATTTATTGTTATTTATAATAATAATAATAATAATAATTATTATTATTATTATTATTATTATTATTTTATTTATGAATAATATATTATTCTTCGGAATTCGGCAAAGGGCGTTCAGTGGCAAGGCTTATATGGGAAAATTGACATTGCGAAACGACCTTTAAATTTATTGGCTGCTGTCGTTATGGACAACTTGAATCAGCTACAGTGATTATCTTAGGAAAAACTGACAGTGCCAAACAAACCCTCTCTTGGATGCTTTTGGTATCGGCATCTCAAATCTGGCTCTTCGATTTCTTCAAACTCCAACTGTCTTGACCGTCAGCCACCACCACCAACCGTAGTTGTTTTCACTTCAACACATATCCGTTGTCACTAAGCTTAAGCTTAAGCTTATTATTTTTATGTTTAGATGGGGGTATTGTAAGTTCATCATCTTGTGTATATTAAAGAATTATCGGCTTATATATATATATATATATATATATATATATATATAGTAGATGTGCGGTATAAGAATTCATTGCTCCAACATAACCACCACCAGATCGAGATATTAGTTTGATGAGTTTGAATCTCTCGGATCCGCGGTATCCACTAACGGAAGCGATAACGGGAGTTCATAATTTGAACAGAGAAATGGAAATTCAGTCATTGCTCCAACATAACGAGCACCAGATTGAGATATTAGTTCGGACTTACCTGAACCGGTAGACACGTATGCTAACGTGGATTTAGGTTCGATGTTGACGGTGATATTAACATGTTTGCTTACAGCTTTCATTATCACCAGCATAATACACAATGAAAGCACAAACTCAAACAACAATCCATACAATAGCAATTCTCTTCATTCTTTTTCTCTTCTTTCATTCAAGAGAGTACTAAACATGAAGAGAATTGCCATTTCTCTGTTGGAGCAATGACCGAATTTCCATTTCTCTGTTCAAATTATGGACTCCCGTTATCGCTACCGTCAGCGGATACTTCGGATTCGAGAGATTCAAACTCATCAAACTAATATCTCGATCTGGTGCAGGTTATGTTGGAGCAATGAATTCTTATACCGCACATCTACTATATATATATATATATATATATATATATATATTAGCCGATAATTCTTTAATATACACAAGATGATCAAGTTACAATACCCTCAACTAAACATAATAATAATAATAATAATAATAAGCTTAGTGACGACGGATATGTGTTGAAGTAAAGACAACTACGGTTGGTGGTGGTGGCCGACGATCAAGACAGTTGGAGTTTGAAGAAATCGAAGAACCAGATTCGAGATGTCGATAACGAAAGCAGCCAAGAAATTGAAAGTTCGTTTGGAAATGCAGTTTTCCCAAGTAACCCCCTGTAACTGATTCAAGATGCCCATAACGAAACCAGGCAATAAATTGAAAGTTCGTTTCGCACTGTCAATTTTCCCAAATAAGCCATGCAACCGAACACCCTTTGTCGAATTTCGAATAATAATATATTATTGATAAATAAATAATATTAATAATAATAATCATATATAACAATAATAATAACAAAAGAAAAGAAAAGAAAGAAAAAAAAACATAATAACACAAAACTGGTGGCTTTTTCTAGAAAAACCCACTAACATAACCAGCATCCGTTTGATATAATATAATATAATATAATAATAATATAATATAATAATAACATAATATTATATTATATTATATTATACAATACACTTTAAGAATGTACCTCCGAACGTGTTGTGTCGGCGCCTGACACCCGCATCTGAATCTCTGGCGTACAACAGGTATCTAATAATAATAATATTTTAATACTGATAATAATATAAAAATTAATATTTTAATAATAATCACAATATTAAAATAATAATAGCATAATTATATGTTTAGAATAATATTATTTTAATAATAATAATATTTTAATAAATACAATAATAATATTTTATTTTATTAACAATAATATCTTAATAACAATAATATTTTAATAGTAATATTAATATTTTAATAGTAATAATATAATAAAAATTTAACAATAACGGTAATAGTACGGCGAACTAGGGTTACCGTAAAAGTTTTCAGGCTCGTATATGTGGTGTTTATATAGTAGGCATGGTGTAGTATAACGGTTGGTGGCTACACAAATTTCAAATCGTTATCATAACGAAACCCAAATTACAATTAAATATAGTTTACTTTTTAAAAAGTCCCTATAAGGTATAAACCGTCTCTCTTGATATCACATAACAAAACTAAACCAGTCATCAAATCTCTGTCCTAACATGTACAACTACCGACTTCATACTAAATAAAGATAAAACTAAACCTGGTTCAAGTCCGACTGATCGTTAGCGGCGTACCCCGGCTCCTCCTCGTCCGACTCCGACGTACCCGGCTCCTCCTCGTCCGACTCCGGAAATAAATGGTTGTTGTGTTGTTGGTTGAATGAAGAGGGTGAGGGTGATGGTGAGAGGTGAGGGGGTAAGGTAAAAAAAAGAAAAGAGAAAGGATGGAGAGTGAGGGAAGGGAGCCGGGCTCCAATAATATAAAAAACGCAATACGCCGTGTATAGGGCTATACGCGGCGTATTAGGGTACGATATGACAACCCAGCCCAGCTTTTGCAGGCTAGGACGTCAAATCGTAACTAATACGATGCGTATAGCCCTATACGCGGCGTATTAGGGGGTGTGGTGGGTGTCCCTAGTAGGACCCTAAATAAACTAGTCTTTGATGATATACACGTCACCTCCATTATAACATCAAAATGACGGAAATTATGTACCACCCACCACTCTACTACTCGTCTACTCTACATTGAGGCACTATATGATATCTATAGGGACAAGTAGAATCATCATACAAATTCTTTGTTGTTGGGATGCTATATTTGTACGCCTTTTTGCATGGGGCAAATTCTTAAAATAGGTCAAATGAGGAGAGAGTCTAAAATATGCCAAAATTTTGATCATATTTCAAAAGTAATCATTCGAAAACCATCTGCGGCGAAGCCTTTGGATTCCCGCCTATAGTTTTCATCTATCAATGCTACAATGGCACGTGTAAATGAGCTGACGCATTCCGATTGTTTTTCAATGAAATCCGTCTGGACCGATAATTCTGGAATGAAAATCATCTCCACGAAAACCATCTTCAAAAATCATCGAAATCATCAATTTTGACACATTTCGATGAATTTAAAAAAACATGGATTTCGATGATTTTTGGAGATGGTTTTCGTGGAGATGATTTTTATTCCAAAATTATCGGTCCAGACAGATTTTATTGGAAAATCATCAGAATGCGTCAACTCCTTTACACGTGTCATTGCAGCATTGGTAGATCAAAATCATTGGTGTTAATCCAAAGGCGTCGACGCAGATGGTTTTCGAATGATTACTTTTGGAAATTGATCAAAATTTTGGCCTATTTTAAGACCCTCTCTCCTCATTTGACCTATTTTGAGAATTTACCCTTTTGTATGTACTCCGTCACTCTTTTTCATGTTGTCATATGCCCATCTTACAAGTTGTATGGGTCTCATACGACTCATATGGTGGATGTTTGAATAGGTCAAAAAGTGGAGCAACCAAAGTCAATTGTGTTTAAAGCAACAATCTGTATCCAATTTTTTGTGTATCATAAATTTAAATTTTCAACCTTTTATGTTTATTAGGATCATCAGTATTCACTAGTGAGGGTTGCCCACTGGTCCTATGTGGCTGTTATGTCTATCGCGTGAGACCTCAGAACACCGTCCTGCCCCCTTCAGGTCACGTGTGATCTGACCCGACTGATTGTCCTCATTCACGTCCCTCGTCCTTTTTTGATTGTTGCCAACAGTTATTTTTTTAAAAGAAAAAAAAAGACAATAATTTATTTAAGTTACAAATACATTCATATATACCGGCCGTTTCAATAAAAAACAAACCAATTTTAACCATTTTCTTCTACAAATTTTCTATACAGCCCAAAAGAGAACCCAACGTTAACCCGATCCCAGGGGCAAGGTTGCAGAAATCTCTAGGCGCTCCTAAGGCGGTCGACCAGGGAGTTGTGAGTACTTGGTCTAGGCAAGGAGTACACGGTCATGGTATTTTATAAAGAAAATAATTTTTGAAAGATTATATGTGTGTCAAAGAACATAAGTTCACTAATAAACTACAAAAATACAAACCAATTAATCATACTTACATCTTGATTCAAGAGCAAGACTCAAATGATGAAAGACGCACCTCTATCGAATTTGAATAGAAGGTTGGGAGCTCAGAACTTTGAATCAAATGACAACATTGGCGGTTGCAAGTTTAGAACTGAAAATAGGTGGCTTCTTAGATTGAAAAGAAAATCAACGGTGGGGAGACTATGTTCTTTTTAATAAAAGTCAAATTTTTGTTAAAACAACGAATTGTTCCACCTAGGATAAGTAGAGCCTCCTAGGTCCAAGTTGGACTAACTAAGAACAAGTTGGACCGCCTAAGACCGATTCCGACTTTTTTTTACCTTGGTGGAGAAAAGCGGTATGATGGTTGTGTCTAGGAGCACCTACGCAGAGTACTCGGCCACCTAGGCCGACTTTTACAACCATGCCCGAAGGTAACACAAGGTTTGATTTTAGCTTACGACGAAAGGCTCAAATATGAAGCATACCTCAAACAACAATGCGTTTCAAGTCAAATCCTTCAAACCAACGAAGATGTTAAAGAGGTGGTGCCGGGAAACCAAACCGAATCGGAACCTGCAAAGAAGAATAAGTCGAAAAGACGAGTAACTAATGTAACCCAACCCGGACCCCTTGAACCGTCGCTTAGAGAAAAGATTGTTATGTGGAATTCGGTCGAAGAAGTCACTTTGCAAGACCTTGGGTTAATGAAAGCGAGAATGCGTCAAAGGTATTGTTTTTAATTCTAAATTTTTTAACTATCTAAACAGTTTAAATTTATTTACGTTTTACTTTTTATTTATATGTTATTAGGTAACGCACAAACAGGAACGAGTTTTTGGAAAGTCGTCACGCAAAAGTATCATGATTTACAATTCCCGACGTAGATCAGTCACATGGTTTCATAAACGGAAAGTGGGGGGGGGGGGATAATATGATAGGATGGTTTAACAATCTTTACCTCAACGCCAAGAGTAATCTATAGAGTGGTAGTGTTGGAAAATGAACGATATGTTACCAGACATAAGCATGTCTTCCCCTACCCATAAGTTTGGGAAATTGTTCGATCGTGTTCAAAGTGGCATCTGATGCCAAATGAGGTTGATTCGGTGAAGCAGACAAAAGTGTCCAAAAGGGAAGTGCTTAGCCTAGGTGGTTCGGATACCCGTTGTAACTAAGTCTTAATATGGAGTTTAGCGATGACGAGCTGGTTGAACCAAAACACCCAATTGGGAGGGACAAGACAAAGGCGAAGGGAAAAGGAACGGGATTGTCTTCAACCGGCAATCCGAAATTGTTTTTAATAAAGGATGAGTTTGCAAGTTTTAAAGAGTTGCTAATTGAAAAGATGAAAATGAGGCAAAATAATAATAATAATAATAATAATATAATAATAATAAGTGATGAGGCAGCCGAGATCGGACAAAAAAAATCTATAATATGGTCGAGCGGAAAGATTTCGATTTCTTAATGCGAGATCTTAACCATCTTCACGGAGAAGAGCTCGACTTGGCGTTGGCATTGAAACGAAAAATCGGTCAAAAATATAACATAGCTT